>NC_085864.1:31466282-31478782 GCF_034702125.1 Engraulis encrasicolus | reverse complement strand
ATATGTGCCGTCAGGTAGGTTTACTAGGCTACACTACTGTATTACAAGATGAGGGCACGTTCGTTCATTCACCTCGTCACAGTTGAAGACCAGCACCTGCCGGCCGAACAGGCCCCCCAGGGCCTTGACTGACTCGGTTTTGCCGGTGCCGGCGGGTCCGTAGGGGTTTCCCCCCAAGCCCATCTTCATGGCCTGGGTCAGCGTCAGATAGCACTTATCTGTCAGGGGCGTGTGCACCAGCTTGGCAGCATTCCCCTGTGGAGAGGAGAGGAGAGGAGAGGAGAGGAGAGGAGAGGAGAGGAGAGGAGAGAAAGGGAGAAAGGGAGAAAGGGAGAAAGGGAGAAAAAGAGGATAGAGAAGAAGAGAGGGAGAAAGAGAGGAGAGGAGAGAAAAGATTAAAGGAGGAGAAGAGGAGAGAAAGAGAGAGTGGGGGAAGGTTGGTTGAGGTAGACAGAGATTGACAGAATGAAAAAAGGATGAAAATTAGAGGATAAGATGAGGGAAAAAGAGTGTGGAAAAGAGGTTTAGCAACGGCAAAATGAGAAAGATAAAAAAAATATACATAGAACACAGCAGCCAAAGAAGGAGAACATGTGATGAAGGAGGGGTGGGGGAGGCAAAATAGATAAAGGGAGATTGATAAAAAAGAAGAGAGGCTTCGAGTGTGGTCCAGCCTGCAGATCCGCAGCCAAAACCACTGCAGGGGCTCCCAAATTATCCATGAGTCTGTAGCACCATCTACTGGACATAAGGTGAACTGCATACAGATCATACAACCTTCTAGTACTCCACTGCAATGTCACAATCACTGCCCTCAATGCTATCTTGCATTTTTTTAATTAACAGCTTCCACACCATATACGTTGCAGAGGTATATTACATTAATTATACTGTATAGCAAGTTACATTACAGCATTATTTATGGCACAGAAAAAGACGCTGATCAGTTGAGGGTGACTTGCAGTAATAATAATCAACTGTCTGATAAGTGCATTAAATTACACAATGAGCTCATCAATCATCACTCATCAACTGACTGAGATTAATCTCTCTTGGCCCAGACACCTGCTCTCTCTCCTTCAGGTCTCACTCTGACCTCTGCTTTTCTTTTGTAAACCTCACAGCAGGTGCAGGGTCAAAAGGTTAAGTTGGGTTAGGTTTGTTGATTAGTCTCCTGGGAGACATTTGTCAAGAGCAGAGAGTAGTAGTGACAGAGTTGTGAAAAGAGTGTAACATACAGCACACACCTCAAGAAAGAAGAAAGACACACATAGTAGAAAGACACAAACATGCTGCTAGTGTATGCAGTGCATGTGTGTATTTCATGCTCTCATGCTTTCAAGATAATAATATCAAACATAAAGACAAAAATGGCGAGTAGGCCTCGGCTCATATGGCTAGGTCACTGTACGGTTATGCTGAGGAGCCGGGTTCGATTCCAGCATGAGGTCATTTCTCAATCCTTCTCCATCTCTCTCTCCCACAACTATTTCCGGTCATCTCTTTACTGTCACTGTCAATTAAAGGCATACAAAGCCGAAAAGCAAAAAAAAAGAAAAAGAGTTTTCATAAGCTAACTACCGTAATGGACTTTCCTTTTTCCTGCTCAATGCCCAATGTTAGTTTGTGTCCTAAAGTAGTTGCTTCACATCACATCCTGCAAGTAAGTAGGTAAGAAGGGTTGTAAAGAAAGGAAAAGGTGCTACACATGGTCGTCCATGAGGACCCAGGTTCAAATCCGGCCTTGGACATGTCTGGTCCCTACCCCATCTCTCTTTCTCATTCTCCTCATGCCATTCTCTCCACTGTCCAATCACCAATAAAGACACAAAAAGTGTTTGTTTTTTTAAACCTTTAAGAGTGTGGGTTTTTGAGCATTCTACAAAAAGAATGCGTTCTATAACAATGCAAGATTCTACAATTCCATATTTTATTGAATGACGCCCAGAATTCTATAGAACTTTCACTGCCCGAACATTCCCGTCACACCGGTGTGACGGTACACTCTTAAAGGTTTTAAAAGGGAAGTTGCAGTACCTCGTACTCGTATGTGTCCCTACCCCCATCTCTCTCTCTATGCCATACTCCATTCAGTGTCGGCAGAATTACACACCGGGCCCCACGACAACACGCTGAAAGGGCCATAGGTAGCCTGGCTCTCACGCAGACCCTTCGTGCTTCGTGCATCTTCGTTAAACTTTGTGAGCTCGCACGAGGGTCTGGAAATCTTAGACGAGCCCGAACGGAATCAGATATTTCACAGCCTGTCCAATCTGAATCGCGGGGCGAGATCCCGGGGCGGGGTATATACAAATCAGTGGTTGAAGTAGTACGTGATTCAAAAAAAGCCATGTGAATTCTCCAATAAGGTTCCCGCTGTTTTAAACACACCCGTGCCTTTACAGAGCTAAGCGATAGTCAATGTTCCAGATGGTTGGTAACAACCATCGCGTGAGAACCAGGTTACCCCATAGGGCCTTCAAAGCTCATAATAGGGCCCCCACCACCATCAATACAAGAGGGTGGCCCAGGGTCAAATGCCCTGCTTGCCCTCCCTATAGCTCCGCCCCTGTCTCAATTTTCCTATCACCAATAAAGACACAAAAAGCCCTTTTTAAAAAAAAGAAGGATTGGAAGGGGAGTTGTGGTACCTGGTACTCGTAGGTGTACTGAAACTCTGCGTCCACCATCTGGATGCAGCAGCGGCGGTCCTGCCGCAGGTAGAAGCGCAGCTGCTTCTTCCAGGCCCAGCAGTCGGTGCTGTGGGCCTGCTCCTGTGTCAGCGTCTTCACCACCTCGATGTTGTGGATGATGTCCAGGATCAGGGCCTTCAGCTTCAGCTGCAGCACGCTCGAGTCTGCAACGTCAGGAGGGAGGTCAAAGGTCACCGTTAAGGAGAGGGTGCGCTCGCAAAACCGCCGCTCTAAACTTTGAAACTGTTTGTAAATTCCAGAGCAAGTCATTTGCTTACTGAGAGGGAATGGATTTTTTTTTTTCAAACATTAGCATAATTCGTTTTCAGAGCAGAGTAAATTACAAACGTAGCCTTAGTAACAGTAGGTTGTGTTTGAGATGTTTACTACACATTGCACTTGACAGGGAGGAGTTACACTGGTTCACTTTGTTTTTGCCCATAGCACCATACAATATTAATCCGTCTGTGGGACACTGTACAGTCAGCAGCAGATAGTGTACAACCAAGTTCAAACTGAAAACGTTCAGATCAATAAAAACTAGGGGTGGGCATAGATTATTTTTTTTAATCTAGATTAATCTCACTGTAATTATGAAATTAATCTAGATTAATCTAGATTAATCTATATCAAAATGGCTCATTCAGAATAGGCACGCTAGTGAAATAATGCCGAAAAAAAACCTTGGGGTTTCTTAAGAAAGATGGCACATTAGATCAGAGCTCATCTCTTTTTTCCAAAATGCATCTCATCTTGAAAAAATGGTCATGTTGATACTTGGTGATGAAAAAAATCACTGCAATATTTGTAAAGTGTGTCAAATATGTTAGGAAGCATTTACAGTTATAAGATACTGAAATTTCAGAATGAACAGCGCTATAAGTTGTATAGGCGAATAGACCCTACAGATAAATCTATCAAACAATTAGGCTATTTAAACAAAATGACCTCAACAATTCAGCATTTCTAATGGGCAGAGAGAGAGAGAGAGAGAGAGAGAGAGAGAGAGAGAGAGAATCTGCCACTGACTGTTAAAAAGAGCAGCCGCTCCTTTAAGAGAGGGAGGAGCTCTGCGCACAGCAGCCCACAGCTCCAGGCTGGATTTCTAGAACCTACAGCACTGGCCTTTGGGGACCCGACAGTTGTTCTCAGAGTTAGAATTCTCGAGGAGTAACAACTTGAAATGAATTCAGTTTGCAAAAAAAAAAAAAAAACTCAAGCGCGGCAACCGCGAGGTTTATTATTACCGTCTGTTGTATCTCAATAGTCGCAAATGCGTGATCGCAACACAATTACACAAACATTCAGCGAGAGTACATATTGACAGTTTCAGTTTTACAATCTTCAAAATGCATATCACACGGAATGTTTTGCAATTATGGCACAGGCAAGATTTCTGGAAGTTGTTCATGTGGTCCATGCAATGTTTATGTGTTCCATGCAATGCGTGAGGAAATGTAGGCTATGTCGGGCTGGTAGGCTACTCACACAATGTCTCCCTATGCTTCACCTCAAACAATAACGTCTCTTTAGTCTACCATTTATGAAAAACACTCAAACAACACCTACCACGGCAGAGAGATTAATGTTTTCAGCATGCAAACCCTGTTCATATTTAGGTCTGCTGATAGCAACAGGTGGAGAGGAGAAGCGACTGGAGCGCAGTCTGAAAGCGTCTGTCAATCAAGCGCTATGGTGACGTGCATACCCAAACTCCAAACCCATATTTTGAGTATAGATTAACGTGCGATATTTTCTTTATCGCGCGATAAGAGTCTCACATTGTCGCAGCACGTTAACGCCGATAACGGCCCACCACTAATAAAAACAAAACAAACCTTAGAGCTATGGGGTGTGGATCAGTAGGGTGGAGATCAATTTCATATTGAGCCATAAAACAGTAATTCTGATCGGCATGACTTTTTGGTCATTTTTTGCATCTTTGCATCTTTCACTACAAAACCAATATGGAGTGCCAGAGTAAGTTGAGAGGAAGCCAAATTCACAAGCATTCACAGCAAGTCAGTACAATCAATCCACAATTCATTAGTTAATCAGACAAATCGCTCTCTTAATTCAGATCCAGTGTCAAGGCATCAATCAGTTGCCTCACAAGTACTTCTCTGCTGAGAAATGAATTAGTTATGTATAAATTAGCCATTCACTTAATGCTTCAATTCTTCTGACACACCATCACTTTGGCCTAATACCAGTCTGCACATTTATCATCATACACGCGCTCTTTCAATTGTTCCAACCGCTTTCTCCATCTGCTAATTAACTGATTAATCAATTAGGAAACACGAAAATACGTCTTAACAGTCCAACGGTCGACTAAGTAATCAGGGAGGCTTTGTGTGCGCCTTTTCCCGACTGAAAGAATAACAGGCTCCATAAATAAGTAAATAAATAGATAAATAAATAGATAAATAAATAAATAAATAAATAAATAAATAAATAGATAAATAAATAGATAAATAAATAAATAAATAAATAAATAAATAGCGGATCAGCAGAAGCAGTTGTTGTGGCGTGCGATGCCATAAACGCATGCTTGATGATCACTTGAGTCATCGCATTTTGCGTTTCCTCTGCTTGCAACAGAACTGATGCGTCTGTCTCTCAGCTCGCTGACAAAAAAAAACGAACGACGGGAACAAGGGAAGAAAGAGAGGGAGACGAACGAGGGAAAGACTGAGTAGAGCGAGGCAAAGCCAAGCGGAGCTCCGTTCAATTAAGACGCCGCGCCGGAGGAAGTGCATCATTAGAGCGAGGGAATAAATGAGAGGTGGAAAAGACGGAGCGAGAGAATGTCAGGCACAGAACCAAGAGATGGAGGAGTAAAGAGAGAGGGATGAATGAGGGAGGGAGACAGAAAAAGGCACAGAGGCAGAGAGAGAAGAGTAGAGAAAGAGGCTCAGAGGGAGGGATGGAGGGAGAGAAGTGCAGAATAAGAGAGAGGGGGATAAAGGAAGGGAGACATGGAGAAGGAGAGAGAGAACGTGAGAGTGAGGGAGAGAGAGAGAAAGAGACAGACAGACAGACAAACAGACAGACAGACAGACAGACAGAGAAAGACAGACAGAGCCAGAGATATGTATAGGAAGAGAGACAGAGACAGATACGTATATCGAAAGAGAGACAGATACAGAGAGACAGAGACGGAGAGACAGAGAAAGAGTAGTCTTGCGCCTAATAACTCCTAGCTTGCCTTGCCGAGAGAATAAGGGAAAGGCTGTGACTAATCGTCTCCTAAATCTTCTTTTCTGCCTTTACTTCCAGTTCCATCATAATGGAGTTTCGGTGAATCAGAGAGGAGCTTTTAGAGCAACGCCAGCCGTTTGCTCAGCCTTTCATTAAGCCCAGTGTCATTTGATTAGCTAGACAATTACTTTGCACCGCTGCTACCGCTGAAATATTTCACCTCCAGCATGTTTGTGGAGATATGGGGGGGGGTAGGAGGGGAACAAGGGATGAAGATGGAGGGATGAGGGGGAGGGGGAGAAGAGAAGAGGGGGGGGTGGTGTTTGGGATCGGCGTCAGCACCTGTTTGGTATTTACGTCACGTGGCCCCGATTTAAAGTAATACCATCAGACTATCATCCCAAATGCTCCAGCCCCTGGAGGCTAGGCAGGCACTTGACAGGCCATCACTTGTGAATAAATACTGTCATACATATTTGCACACATACATGCAGACACACACACAAACACACACAAACACACACACACACACACACACACACACACACACACACACACACACACATTGCAGGCCCTAGGACACTAGGACTGACAATCGCTTAAGAATACACTATGCATTCTGTCATAAATATGTAGACACAGACACACACACACACACAGAAACACACACAGACACACACACACACACACACACACACACACACACACACACACACACACACACACACACACACACACACACACACACACACACACTAATGGAAGTCAGCCAGTGACTTTAAGTAATATCTTCAGGCCATCATATCGAATGCTCTTGCAACAGAAGCATGTACATATACAAGGACAGGCAATCATTTAATACAATACACAGTACAGTTTGTCATACATATCTACATACACGCACACATGCATGTGTATACGTGCACACACAGGCGCGCGCACACACACACACACACGCACGCAGGCACGCACACACACACACACACACACACACAGACAGACACACACACAGACACACACACACACACACACACACACACACACACACACACACACACACACACACACACACACACACACACACGCACACACACAAGGCCATGACTAAAGTAATAGCATTGGGCTATCATCAGCAATGTCTTTGCCACAGGGCCCTGTGCATATACTAGACAGGTAATCTATTCCATGCATTCTCTCATACATATGTACTCCACAGTGCACACACAAACACATGCACACCTGGAAGCACACATACTGGAGCAATGCATAGAGACGCACGCATGCACGCGCACACAAACACACGCGCGCGCGCGCACACACAAACACACGCACACACACACACACACACGCTCACGCACGCACACACAAACACACGCACACGCACACACACGCACACACACAAGCCACCCCTAACTTTCCACATTTCTTCATTTCTTTCCATCCATCCAATCCATCTCCCTTTACTTCCATCCTCCTTCATCCACTTTACTTGTACACACACACACACACACACACACACACACACACACACACACACACACACACACACACACACACACACACACACACACACGCATGCTCGCACGCACACACACACACACACTCGCACGCACAAACACACCCACATTGATGCACAGAAAACCCTTAGGCCCAAATCTGTGTGCACAGAAACATACGGAATGGACAGCACAGCAAAGCAGTATGTACAGCAAAAGTGTGCGTACACACACACGTACACACACACACACACACACAGACACACACACAGACACACACACACACACACACACACACAGACACACACACAGACACACACACACACACACAGAGTCCTACCCGGGTACACTGACAGCACCTAACTTAATAAATCCATGATCAGCCATCCAGCTCCTGTGTTTTACAGGCGTTTACACAAGCCAAGCCAAGTCACCGTTGAGAAAACTGCTGATAAAGTATACTGCAGCAGATGGCCTTATAAAACACCACTCTTTTATTAGGGGGTCCTTAAACGCACCTTAATATGGTTCTGGGACTTGGAGAGAGCGTCAAATGGGGCTGAGAGAAATTATACACCAGAATTATACACAGAGTAACACATGCTGAGTACAGTAAAAACTTTCATCATACACGTTTTTTTTTGGTTGGGTGGGTAATAATAGAAAATGGCGGTGCCGTGTCGATATGAGCTATGCTATCCACCGAGCCGAACTACCGAGCCATTGGGACCGGGGGTATAGCAGGGTTACAACAGGTTTCCTCAAGTAAAACTCAAAGCTTTTTGAGGTTTTTTTAATATATCCTTTCAAAATGTTTGAATTCTATGCTTTAAAGGCTTTTTAAGATCCCACCCCATTTTTGACCAATGAGAGGGCACGGCACCACAAGACACAAACTTAACCAATATTGTTCATAAAGGGGGCATCAGTGAGGTATGGTGCCCAGATGCACCACATTGGCTTAATGTTATCCTGCCCATTGGTAGCTGATCAACAAAGCAGCCCATCTCTGCCCTACCGTGGCTTATATGGTAGGGCACTCGTCTACTACGCGGCCGACCCAGGTTCGATTCCCGGCCCGGGTCCTTTGCCAGCCCTTCCTCATCTCTCTCTCCCAATTCGATTGCTGTCTCTACTTCACTGTCCTGTCTGAGAAAAAAAAACAGCAAATACTTTAAAATACTTTTAAAAAAAGCAGCCCCATCTCAACAGAACGACCCCAAGCTACCTGGCCACATTACCTGTTGTCCCTCCATTATGCAGCAGCCTATTGTATTCTCTGCCTATTTTCCAGCCCTGGGTGTTTTCATCAGGACTCAATCACGCGCCAGTAGGCCTTTCATCAGTAGCAGCAGGAGTGGCAGCAGGAGCAGCGGTAGTGCATAGACCGGATGGACAGGGTAGCAGGTGGCACTTTTAGAGCATTTCCACAATGATGCCCCCCCATAAATACAAAAAATGTGCAAGTGTGTAGTAATCATGCGCATGGACAGATGGATGGATGGACACACACACACACACACACACACACACACACACACACACACACACACACACACACACACACACACACACACACACACACACACACACAGGACAAAGGGGTGCAGACACTCAGGCACACATACAGTAGACACTAGGGGTGGGCGGTATGGCCAAAAATGTATACCTCGGTATAATTTTAGTCACGGTATATATCACGGTATATATCACGGTATTGTACATTTGTTTAAAATTGAAGCGTTGCAAAATGAAAAAAAAAAAACACATTTTTTTTAACCTTTGCATTTGATTTTTTGAAATTACGCAATGTCCTTTCATATATGTGTGAATTCTTGCCATTACATTTTTTAAAAACAAGCAAAAACTAGCCTATGTAAAATGCATTTTACAATGCAATGCAATGCTACCCAATAGAACACTGTCAATTTCACCAAGTGTCGAAGGGGTTAAACTACGGTAGAGAGGGGGAAACGGGAGGGGTGTCAAACTGAACACATTGAGAGTAAATAGAACTGGACGTGGATTGTATCAACTACATCTTTCATTTCACCTTTTTTTCTATTTCTGGAGTTGTTTATGGTAATTTTGAAATGTGTGCTTGCCTCTGTGATTATGCCAAGCATAATAGTTTAAGCTGTCATTGTTAAAGTTAAGAAAAACGAACTTTCACATGAGGCAGTTAGCAATGCATTGCAGAACTAACACAGATACTCTAAGGAAGACTTCTTATAAGGGCTGTGGAACTAATGCATTTGAATGGCAATGGCAGCTTTCACTGCACCAGCGGTTAGCGTGCTAACGTTAGCGAAATCGCTAATGCCACATTCTAAACAGTGAACAGTCATTTTAGTTACTAACACCCAATCAGATATCATGAATGATATTATCTCAACTGGAAACAGTAACATACAGCTGTTATGGCTGGCGCAATGTGTTAAATGTAAGGCAACCAATGTTAGCACATTAAGCACATTTATTTTCTCAGACACCAGCATAGACATGAATGACTTGGGCTGTTAGCTAGTTAGCTTGCATTTCGTGCCCAGTAAATTGTGGAGTCCAGAATCGAAATGTGTTGCCATCACATACCATTTCAAACAATAGTTCACTACACTAACCATACATTTTACACTTGAAGCTTATTCAAAGGAAATGATTGTGCTGTTTCTCTACAACCACATTGCTACAACTTGAGGCAGTCAGTCGGGTGGATGTTCAAAACGTTGTCTATACTGCCATCTGCAGGATGCAATGCGCTATATCACGGTAGAACGGTATGGCCAAAATCCATACCTTGATGGAAAAAATACCTTTTACGATAGTATACCGTCCATACCGCCCACTCCTAGCAGACACACAAAAGCATACTATAACGCCTTTGTGGATCGTCAACGCACAAATGTACGTATATGGACATATTCATTTACTTTAAAGACCATGTATCAATGTGATTAACTGTAAATAAGGAAACCCCTAAAAGATAAATAAAGGTGCATTCACACAAAAAATTGCAGCTGCTAGGCAAGTGTAGCAGGTGTTTCAGACAAGGTGGCCTGCACACAGCTTTGGTCCAGAAAACAACCATTTTACTCCAAAACTATGAAGAACGCAAAAGCAGTTCAATTTCACTCTCAAGTGAGTTTTAGTGATGTAATTTGTAATAACTACTGCTACCAATCCCAAAATTGGTCTCGCAATGGTGGAGAACGGTGAAGAAAAAAAGATTGATTCTGACAGTGATCCAAAAACCGAAACCAAAATCTGATCAATTCTTACTTGCAGAGGTATTAATCATTTATTTTGAGCAGGCCAATACCACTATGTCTTCTTACTAAACCCGTGCACACACTTGCGTTAAGGTTATTCATAGCAATGTGTAGAATGTAGTACGCGTTGTCAAACACACCCCACCCACATACAAAAACACACCCATGCTGCCGTGTGTGTCCTCTGCACTGGCCTTCAGGCTGGTGTAGAGCTCCAGCTTGGCCATCCAAGTGTCCTCCGTGCTGCTCTCCACTACAGTGTAGTGTTCCAGCTTGGCAATGTGCTAATACACACACACACTCTCTCTCTCTCTCTCTCTCTCTCTCTCTCTCTCTCTCTCTCTCTCTCTCTCTCTCTCTCTCTCTCTCTCTCTCTCTCTCTCTCTCTCTCTCTCTCTCTCCTCTCTCTCTCTCTCTCTCTCTCTCTCTCTCTCTCTCTCTCTCTCTCTCACACACACACACACACACACACACACACACACACACACACAAACACACACACACACACACTCACTCCTCCTCCTCCTCCTCCTCCTCACCTGTGCTGCCATGAGTGTCCTCAGTGATGGTGTCCACTGCAGTATAATGCTCCAGCTTGGCCATGTGTTCTCTCTCTCTCTCTCTCTCTCTCTCTCTCTCTCTCTCTCTCTCTCTGTCTCTCTCTCTCTCTCTCTCTCTCTCTCTCTCTCTCTCTCTCTCTCTCTCTCTCTCTTCTCCTCCTCCTCCTCCTCACCTGTGCTGCCGTGAGTGTCCTCAGTGCTGGTGTCCACTGCAGTATAATGCTCCAGCTTGGCCATGAGCTCCAGCTCCAGCTGGTGTAGCCCCTGCTGCTTGAGGGCCTTCTCCACCTCCTCCGTGAACTGGATCTGTTCTGCCACACACAGGATCTAACACACACACACATATTACATTACATTACATTACATTACACACACACTACATTACATTACACAGACACACATTACATTACACACACACACACACACACACACACACACACACACATACACACACACACTATGTTACATTACACACACACACACACACACACACACACACACACACACACACACACACACACACACACACACCTTACATTTAGCTGATGCTTTCATCCAAAGCAACTACTTACAGATACTACAGGGTATTGGTTAAAGGTGCCGGTATGCTTGCTGCAAGATACGCGAGCGCGTGCATGATTCGTTCATGAACGCGTTAACATGAGTATTTAATGTCAATTTCGCGCGCGTTGGACACGGCAGCCAAATGCGTGCGTCAGGTGCAATAGGCTATCTTCAAACTCGCTGGGGGCGATCGTAAGATAGACTGCGCAGTTCCACGCGTGTGCTTGATATGAAAACGACAATGGCAGCAACTTTTAAGAGCGTCTCATTGAGTTTGTCCGCCAGTATTTTGCGTCTTGGTCAACTGCTTTTGAAGCAAGCATGTGATGCCGGTTGCTCGCGGTGACGCGCATAATTTACAGCTTGCAGCAAGCATACCAGCACCTTAAGGCCCCTGGAACAGTGTGGGGATAAGGCACTTCAGTCATGGAGGGAGGAAGGGATTGGTATGGGTGGGGATTGATCCCGCCACATGATGGAATTCTAGGCTATCTATGCAGATTCTGGTAAACGGGACGGACTTGTGAAACTTGTGAAAATGTGATTTGCTACGTTTACATGACGATTTCAGTTAAATTTACTTTGATCTTTAATTTAATTCAGAATTAAGGTGTTTACTTGTAGACGTTTTCAAAGCGGAATTAAGCATTATTCAGAATTAAATGGAGTTAATTCGGAATTAAAACGGCCATGTAAATGTATTGACTGTGTCTG
>NC_085864.1:31371282-31461282 GCF_034702125.1 Engraulis encrasicolus | reverse complement strand
AAAAGTATATTGAATGATGACTTAGAAATGAGGGAGGACCAAGCACTTCTCCTGCAGGACAAACCCACATACCGTATACACAAACCATTTTTTACCTCACTTACACTTATGGCACCCGCATCATAGCATACTGGAAGGATGGGACAGGGCAAGTGAACTCGTTCTTTATCTCACCTCATTTACACCTAGAGCTTCCATTAGTAATGCAACCCTTCACCCCAAACATGATCCATATAACAATATCTTTATTCGACATACTTCTGTGAACCACTATCAAGTTCTGTACTTCCTTCACCGCTTAGCACCTTCACCTCCACGCGCAGCACTATGTCTCTCTGTAATGTCATAACAATGTTGTAATGATGTAGTTAAGCATTTTCAGCAAGTGAATAGGGTCGCCGGCGACCCCAGCTGGAGTAAGAGGCTACTTAATACCTGTTCACAACCCCATCAATTCATTACTCCAACATTAAAAACAAATACTGTACATTAAGGGTGCTGACAAAACAGCTCATTTTGTCTCAGTCTTGGGTGTTAAGTGTAAAAGAATCCTCACAGGCACTGAGGAAAGAGGCAGAATAGTCGACATAGATCTCCCAGAGTAGATTAAATGCTCCCTTTATCGTATCTACCAAATTCAAACAAAAGAACGGATGCATTCTCTTCATGGTCTCAATAATTAATTTGCACAATTTTAAGGGAAATGCAATTGCTTATGTACTTAAAACAGAACAGTCCTAATTGCACCCTCCCTAAGGAAACAAGCGAGGGACACTTCATCTGCATTGGCACTAATGTATGATTGTTATCAGACATTAAATTGCTCAGCGTAATTGCTTTAATGCCTCTATTTGTGTGCCATTAGAGGCTGAGAGCCCCAACCAGAGTCTCTTGCTTGGTGACAAAAAAAAGCTTTTGCTCTGACACACTGTGTGAAATTCCGTATTTCCCTGCTAAATGCCACGGTTGCTATCTAAGGTTATCTGGTGGACATGGGCTGCCACCTGATAGCTGGTGCAGGTGACAGCAGGACTTGGCTTACCCAGGCTCCGCCATAGTGGTGACGCAACGCCTTCGGCTCGGCTACACTCACTAAGGCCAGGAGCTCGTTCAGGTAGAATCTGGATCCCGCTACAGTGGGAACTTCACCCACTTTGTCGGGAACTAATCAACTTTGAGCATTTCCAACCGTTCTGGGTAGAGGCGTGTTCAAAGCAGTGACATTGTTTAAGCAGAGACGTTCTATTGGGGACTAAGAAATGTTTGGTTTAAACTTTGGCCCAGCCTGTGCTATCCTCGACCAGTAGCAAACCAAGGTAGGTGGGTCAACCATGCCGTTTAAGAATGTTAGTTGTTATGATCATGGTCAGACCAAGTCTCGAAGAGATTTGAAAGTCATCATGATGATAATCAGGCAAGACTTGGCTGTATCTTGGCCACACTAACCATCAGGCAAGTCACCTCACATGCGACCGCACCGACCACAGGTAAACGAGACACAAAGTGTCGTCTGTGTTTCTACTACTTTTAGACTCTTTGAGATCTAACTTAGACAGTTCATTTAGTGGTTTCTCTCCCTCTGGTCAACTTGCAGATGGAAGCATAATTGTCTAGAGACTAGTCTATTTCTCTACATTCAGGACGTTTATAGCCCATTACAGCACAGAAAGTGAATTCAGAAGTGCCTTCTCAAGTTAATGGACCACTCAAACAATTTTAGGGACAAAAAAAAACTGTTAATGTTGTTTTTAGGCAGCTGCATCTTCAAACTCCCTGAGCCAAACATCATTCCAATTTTATCTACAGCGCAATGCATTTTTATTTTTTTTAAATGTGGTATGCAGGGCCACTGACAGCTTTGACTAGGCCCAGGACAAAGTCATCTGAAATGCCCCCAACACTCAATACATTCAATGTAATGCGGACCCAAATTCTGGACCTCCCCCTCCCTGGGCCTGGGACAACTGACCCCTTTGCCCCCACCCCGCCGGCTTCCCTTGGCGTACACATATAACATAAAATCAGCTGGTCGGTGTCACCATACCTCCAGGAACTCGTTGAGGGACTTCTGGCAGCGCTGCAGCTGGTCCAGGATGGTGATGAGAGAGTTGCGCATGCCGGCCCGCGCCGTCAGAGACGTCACCCGACTGTCTCGCTGAACATCTGCCATGATGGACCTGGGATCGAGCGAGGGAGGGAGAGAGAGAGGAAGAAACAGTTAAGGAGAGAGAGAGACAGAGAGAGAAAGACAAAGACAGGGAAAGAGGAAAATAGGATGAAAATAGTATGAAAGTGTCGTGGAGCAAGAGAGAGAGAGAGAGAGAGAGAGAGAGAGAGAGAGAGAGAGAGAGAGAGAGAGAGAGAGAGAGAGAGAGAGAAAGAGAGAGCGTGCAAGAGAGACATAATAAAATTAATTTACCAAGTTTCCTTCGTGAATCATTTCCCTTTATTAGCTTGTCTATTTAGTGTGTTTACCCACTGGAATCATCAGCTTTATTAACACAATCGATATTTTCGCAGCGTCATAAACTATAGTTCCAGTCACAAATTCACCAAAGCAGCTGATCTACAAAGTAAATGAGCCAATCCTTAAGGGCGGGTTATGCTTCCTACTTGTGCCACAGACTGAGCTTGTCGCAGCCATGATGCAGTTAATTTTGGTTTATGCCCTGTTTTGAAGCACGGTCTGCGCGATGTCATTCCAGGCTCAAACTGCCTTCAATACAAAGAGTAACCTAAACGTGTCGGTTGTTTTTTTCGCTTCACAGACTCGACGACAATGAAAATGAAACATTACATCTTTATATCACGTGCATGTTTGATCGCACTGGCAGCCACCGTGGTAGTTTGGAACAAAGAAGTGGCTCATTTGTCGAGGACGAAGCGGAATGTTTCCTCGTCCTCGGAACCACTGTTCAACTGTCCAAATAACTTCAGCGTGGTAACTTGCAAGCGCACGTGTTGTCTTTGGTTCATGTAAATAAATGAAACGACAAAGCACGGGCAACTTATTTAATGAAGAGCTCACAGTCCGTAGACCGACGAAGGTTAGAACAAGGAAGTAGCTTGTTCTCGACTCGAGGACAGAGCAGGCTGGTCGAGAGGACCAATCAGAGACCTATTTTCGCACTTCGCGCCGTCGCTCCCTGCGTCGAGACACAATTTTGGGGAGGTGCCCCAGAGTACCTGCGTGATGGGGGGGGCTTCACTCCGTTAACTGCGCGGCTCACTGCATCACGACGCAGGGACGCTGATCTCGAGGCATAAACCACCCTTTAGAGGCAGGTAGATCGTTATTATTCATATTATTAATTTAGTTTTAGAAAATGACTTCAAGGCCCACTTGGAAGACCTACAGGGCCCACCAGTGGGGCCTATCCCATAGTTTGAGAATCACTGATTGAAATGGGAAATTAGATCTGGTGGCATGCCTACTGTAAATTCCGTAAGGGGCTGTGATTAGCTCTGGTTGTAACCAGGAAAGGTCAGAATACTTGGCCATTATGACACCCTGCCCTGCTCTCTGATTGGACAGAGACAGGGACCATGATCTGGTCCGTTCCTGAGGGTAGCTTCCATGCTGTCTTTCACATCGGAACGATAGTGCAAGGCAGCATGGGATTTCCCAGGCTACCTCCAGCTCGGCCCACCTGAAGTCCTCGTCGACCCTCTTGAAGCGCGCCTGCTCCCTGGGCAGGGCCCCGCGGCCGAAGATGGGCTCCAAGTAGACCCACTTCCTCTGGATGGAGTTGAGGTTGTGCAGGTACTCGTCCAGGTCGGCCAGCCGCGTCTCCCACAGGGACACCTTGTCCTGGAAGCCCCGGTAGTAAGGGGAGTCCTTCAGGGACTGCAGCAGGCAACGGTTGTCCCCCACCTGGGTCACACACAAACAGAACCGAGAGAAATAGAGTTGTTATTTCAAGAAACACCAAGTATCAAGTGCTTATTGTTAACATAGTGTTAACATAATTTCATTTACTTCATCAACTCATAAGTGGTTGAATGGAATATGTACAGATGACTGATAGCAGAAGAATGTCCTGAGCCTGAAATTTGGCACTTCTTGAAATAAGAATAATCCAGTAATCTAACAAGCCTGATACGAGGCTGAATGTTATCAGCACTGAGCCTGAATGCTATCAGCTCTGTCTACAACATTCCCTTTGATGCCCTCTAAGGGGGCTATAACTTTCTTCTAAACTTAGTTTTCATATCAAAAAATGGATAGATCCAAGAAGATCCTCCTATTTTTCAGTTAAAGTATATTCTGCAATTGAACCAATTCTGATATTATTCTGTTTGAAGTAACACCAGCAGTATCTGATGTCTCCACACCTGGTTGACCTATAGAGTTACTTGGGCACAATCGTTTTAAAAGTTCCAAGCATGATGAGGTTTCGACCTCTTGGTCTTCCTCAGATTCTGAATCTGAGGAAAACTAAGAGGTCGAAACGTCATCATGCTTGTCAGTGAATAAATTAAAAGAAAACAATAGCAGAAGAAAAAATCCAAAAGGAGTGTGTGAACTTTTTTTCCACACCTGGTTGACCATGTCCTTCCAGTCCTTGATGAGCTTGATGGTGGTGCTGCTGCTGTCCACGTAGTCGGTCAGGGTGAAGCTCGCTCCTGCCCCCCACAGGTCGAGCTCCCGCAGCGCCTCTCGAATGGTCACCTCAGCCTGCGCTCTGCTGTTCAGGTCCTGCCAACAGCAGAGGAGGGGGGAGTACCACACACGTCGAGAAGGATGAAGCTCAGGCAATTGTAACTTTAGGGATTCATACTGCTATCACAATAGCTACAGTTGCAGCGGAGAGAGTAGAGAAAGAGAGGTTCCATTGGCCCATTGTTTCCGGGTTCTATTATTGCAAGTGGGGGGGGTTGAGAATCCCCCTTTAGGCAGACCTGGGCAGACGTAAGGACTGTTCTATTCAATGCTAGGAGTATTATGACACACCCCTTTAGGCAGACCGGGACCTGGTCATGTTAGGTGCCCATAGCCACCTATTACATTGGCATATCTCTATATACTTAAAGAATCTCTGGTTACAGTAGAGTAGAGTAGAGTACTTCACATAATCCCGGGGGAAATTAAACTGTCTCTAACTCACATAGATACATAGATACATAGATACATAGATACATAGATACATAGATACAAGACATACACAAAGACCTAATACACATTATTGCATATGCAGTAAACATATAGCAAAAATCTGAGTATAGCAAAATGCCTTACATCAAGGAGGAGTAAGAATAGAGGTGGCACTTGACAACGAGAAGGAAACAGTTCAGGCGATGTTAACTTTAGAGATTCAAACTACAGTACTACAATAGTAGCTGAAGCTACATTAAGAATATAAGTGGCCTTTGTGGTGGCATATTCTGTGGTGGCATATTCTGTGATGACACATCAAATCAATACCTTAAATGTCACTAACAAATCTCCACATTGTTACTGATGCCTTCTCAAACTATAGCAATCAGTTGAATTGGGCGTGATTGCCCAATGGAAGGGAGTCCAGTGCACTTACTTAAATGAGGGGGAAGCTCTACATATATTGAAAAGGATACAAATCAGACGGTGATAACTTCAGGGTAGTTGCAGTAAGAATATACCTTAGAGGCATTTGTAGTGGCATATTCTGTGATGGCTGGCCAGTTGAACATGGAAGTAACAGTGGTAGTGTTACTACTGGATGTTTAAAGTAGGTAATGTTGTTATTAGTAGTAGTAGTAGTAGTAGTAGTAGTAGTAATAGAAATGAAACTGATGGCAGTGGAAGTAGTTTAGTAGAGTAGTAATAGTAAAAGCCGTAAATAGTAACAACTGTGTTGGCACAATAGTAGAAGCACTAGCAGGGTTACTGGCTGTTTGAAGTTTTGCGTGTGTGGCCAGGATTTTAATAAAAGTAGATTAAGCGCAACGCACTGCAGTGCAGTGCAGTGCAGTGGAGTGGCCGTAATGATGGTGGTGTGGGCGGTTTGGACAGCAGTGAATAATTCATAGTCAAATCTCTCCACAGCCAATTTCTCAACAGCCACTCAGCAGAGCTGCAATAAAATCCTAGAAAGTCACCACCCCGTGTGGTTTATGGCGTGTATGCGTGTATGACTAATTTATGGACTGTTTGTCCTATGTGTGTGTGTGTGTGTGTGTGTGTGTGTGTGTGTGTGTGTGTGTGTGTGTGTGTGTGTGTGTGTGTGTGTGTGTGTGTGTGTGTGTGTGTGTGTGCGTGCGTGTGTGTCTACATGAATCTACTGCAAACATCAAATGCAGCACATTATTATTTTTTCAAATAAGCACGCATACATTGGATGGGTATGCATGTTAGAAATGTGCAGGTATGTCACAGAAGTGAGTATACCCCTCACATTTTTAGGGATTTGTAAGTATATCTTTTATAAGACAACATTAAAGATATTTGACACAATGATTAGTGACCTGTTAACAACATATTATCGCTTAGTAAAATTTCACAACTTTTGTGACATACTGTATGGGCAGGTGTTTCGATGAAATGAAGAGGCCAGATATCTACAGTGTGTACGTCTATATATACACACAAGTCCTTATGCATATAATTTCAATAAATTTTAAAAAATAAACCATAATTACCTTAAGAAAAGTACCCCCCCATGAAACTTCAGAATGTTATCTGAGGTTTTGGTTTTGGTTTGGTTTGGTTTATTTATGGATATAGGAAGACAAAAAGGTATCCAAGGGATAACATGTAACACATAACATGTGGAAGGCTATTCCATAGCATAATCCCTGTATAAAAGAAAGAGCTGCGAGCTGTGCTTTTTGAAGCTGGTACATTATAGGAGTGAACACTTGCTCTTGTTCCATGGGCATGTTGAGTATGCACCATTACAATCTGGGATCTCAAGTACTTAGGGGCTATCCCATTAATAATGTTAAACATATGATTCAGGTTTAGCTGTTCAACCCTTAATTTCACAGGCAGATAGTCCACTATCTTAAAATCATTTGAAGTAACATGATACCTAGATGGTTTACCTAATATAAAACGGATCATGTTGTTCTGCATAACCTGCATTTTATTTTTTATTTTCACTGTCAGGCCACTGTACCATGCTGAACAGGCATAGTCAAAATGGCACTGCACAAGCGCTGACACAAGAAGTTTTTTAACTTTAAAATCTAATTGCCTTGTGTTACGGTACAAAAATTTCAATTTAGAAGCACTTTTATACAATAGCTTCTCTGCAATTGAATGACCAGTCAAAGTCTGATCCAGTGTTAAACCTAAATATGTAACTGTTGATTTTGTTTGTATTTCGTTACCGTTACATGTGACTTTTAACTCAGGTGCCTTTTTTATCCTATGTTTGGTACCAAATAAAATGCATTCAGTTTTCCCCATATGCAAGGACAGTCTATTGTCTAGCAGCCACTGTCTTACATTGTTCAACTCATCAGTGAGGGTGTGTTGAATCTGAGAGATGTCCCTGCCAGATACAAGTAGAGAGGAGTCATCAGCATAAAGAATGACTTTACATTTAACAGCTGCTGGCATATCATTTACATAAATAAGGAATAACAAAGGTCCTAAAATTGAACCTTGGGGCACCCCACACGATATTTGCAAGGGTTCTGACAATACCCCATCATAATCACAAATTTGATGTCTATCAGATAGGTATGATTTAAACCACTGTAATGATGTCTGGCCAAAACCCATGCATTGCAACTTAGATAAAAGAATTGAATGGTCCACTGTGTCGAATGCTTTCTGTAAATCTAATAAAACCATGCCTGTATAATTTCCATTTTCACTTTCTTGTCTGATGTAATCACATAGGTGTGTGAGGCATGTGTCGGTGGAGTAAGCAGACCTAAAACCAGATTGGAGGTCATAAAGCAAGTTGTTCTGGGTTAAGTACTTCTCCATCTGATTGAAGACCACTCTTTCTAATATTTTAGACAAAGTTGGTAGGATTGACACCGGTCTATAATTTTTAACATCAGCCCTACTACTTTTCTTGAATAGAGGGAGAACCTTGGCCCTTTTCATTTCCGTTGGAACCGTTGAGACCGTTGAGACCCTTTGCACAGTGCTTCTATTGACAATCACGCACAATCCAACGGATTGCTATAGTTTAGGAAGGCATCAATAACAACGTGGTGATTTTTAGTGACATTTAAGATGTAGTTTAATTCAATTAATGTCTCACATTCAACTTGTGTACTGAGTGAGTGACAGTGCACGTGTGTGTGTGTGCAGGCGTGCATGCGTGTGTGTGTGCGTGTGTGTGTGTGTGTGTGTGTGTGTGTGTGTGTGTGTGTGTGTGTGTGTGTGTGTGTGTGTGTGTGTGTGTGTGTGTGTGTGTGTGTGTGTGCGTGGACCATGCCATCCGACAGACAGACAGACAGACAGACAGACAGACAGACAGACAGACAGACAGACATAGACAGAGTTACAGAGAGAGAGATCATCCTTCAGGTTACCTTGAGCTCGAGGGCCTTCTCCACGATGGCGTCTGAGACGCGCAGCAGGTCCCCGAAGAGCAGCCTCTCCAGGGTGGTGCCCCGCGGCAGATCCAGCAGCCGGAACAGATCCAGCCAGTGGTCCTGGGACAGCTGCTCCCCACGCACGTACTTCAGCACAGGAACCAGGCTCTACACACATGTGAACACACACACACACACACACGTGCGCGCGCACATACACACACGCACACACATGCACATACATACACACACACACACACACACAAAGAGAAAAGCACACACACACACACACACACACGCACACACACACACACAGACATACGCACACGCATGCACGCACAAGAACACACACACACACACACACATTGATGAATGGACATGGGTAGTCACAGGGCAGAAGGTCTGAAAGTTTTATGTCTGCTGTCTTATTAGTAAACGTTAGAAACAAATATCTCATGACTGATTTTAGACAACATTTACGTAGTGACATGGCTGAAGTGTTTCAACCATGAAGCCATGTTCAAACACGTCATACTGTATACTGTGATGGGTGCAATGAAATGTTTTACCAGAGATTCTTTAAGTATATAAAGATATGCCAATGTAATAGGTTGCTATGGGCACCTAACATGACCAGGTTCCGGTCTGCCTAAAGGGGCGTGTCATAATAGGTCTGCCTAAAGGGGGATTTTACCCCCCTCCCTCTTGCAATAATAGAACCCGGAAACAATGGGCCAATGGAACCTCTCTCTCTCTACTCTCTCTGGTTTTACTATAAAACTGCTATATATCACATCTATCTTGTGAGGACAGTAAAGGATGTAGAGAGCAGACAGTGTGGTACCTTATACTTGTCCACCTCCTTCTGCAGCTTGACAGACATGGTGGTGTGCTCGTCCAACTTCCGCAGTTTGTCATGCCAGGCAAACAGGAACTCCTCAAAAACATACGTCTTACTCCTGAAATCAACAACACACACACCCACACACATAAAGTACAAGATGCATATGCACTGCACACAGAAACACACTGACATACCACAAGGTTTTCACTTCAAAAGAGAGACAGACAGAAAGTGACAGACAGAAACTGACATCCCATGACCACAGCCACAACTCATAGTTACCCATACACTGCAGAACATGTAAATATACTATAGAGACACACTACCACAAATGTCTCACTTTGAGACAGACAGAAACTAAAATCATCCCCACACAACCACACTTCCCAGTTATACGTACACATTCACATAAACACACATACAGTGCAATGTTGTGACTACAATGTAGTGACTACATAAACATTAAATAAACGAATATACACACAGGGGGGGTTATGTTGTGCCTCCCAAAAACGACATCATTCTCTAATCATGACATGAACAACCATACGTTCACACAAACACCTGTGCTTGCACACGCACACGCGCCCTCTCTCTCTCTCTCTGTCTCTGTCTCTCTCTCTCTCTCTCTCTCTCTCTCTCTCTCTCTCTCTCTCTCTCTCTCTCTCTCTCTCTCTCTCTCTCTCTCTCTCTCTCTCTCTCTCTCTCTCCACCTGAATGTGATCCAGTCCTCCTTGGCGCAGCCCTGGAAGCCCTCCTGGAACTCCTCGTAGAGGCTCCACATCTGAGAGAACTCCTCCATGTCCCTCTCCATCTCCGCAGCCTCCGAGAAGTCCGGAGCCTCCAGCTCAAAGTGCCGACAGTCCTCTCTGTTCAACAGAGTCCAATAGCCATGCATGAAAAGAGGCACACAAGACGCAGTGCAGTGTTAGAAACGGTGCATAAAGAGATGGTTCTGTATCACAGCGCTTTCGACCAGATCCAACCAGTTCAAACTAGTTTAAACCGGCTCAAATCGGTTTCGTTCAGGTCCAAAAAGTTGTGGCTCAAACCGAGTCAATCTGGTTCATACTGAATACAACTAGCTGAAACAGGTTCAGACTGCATCAAAACCATTACAACCAGATCTAACTAGCTCAAACCAGTTTACACAGGATAAAACTGGTTCAAAACAGATCAAACCTGATTTGACAGGATCAAATCGCTTAAAACTGGATCCAATCCTTTCAAAACGGCTAAAGCCAGTTCTGGTTCGAAAACACACACCAACGTACATGAGTTTGTTGCGTGTGATCTCCAGCTCTGCGAACTCCTCCCTCTTGTCCTTGATGGTCTGGACACACTTCTGCAGGGCCTCGGGGTCACCTGACTCGATGACGTCGTGGCTCGGCTTCAGCTGGTCCCAGCGAGCCCGGAACTTCTGAAGCTCCTGCAAGTACGTTTCGATGCGGCTCTCCGTGTTGGAGCGCATCACCTCCACCTGAACACACACACACACACACACACACACACACACACACGCACACACGCACACACGCACACACACACACACACACACGCACACACGCACACACACACACCACAGATAAACATAATGGATGCACAAACGCTCATGTAAATATAAAAACACACTAACATGAAATTAAGAAATTAAGAATGAACACTAGGCAGGAAACCAGTGTGTGTGTGTGTGTGTGTGTGTGTGTGTGTGTGTGTGTGTGTGTGTGTGTGTGTGTGTGTGTGTGTGTGTGTGTGTGTGTGTGTGTGTGTGTGTGTGTGTGTGTGTGTTATACAGTTGAGGACAACATTATTGACAATACTATTTTTAGATACTATTTTTCTTAGAGCGCTCACGTAAGAAGGTAGAGTTGAATTTGGGATAACCTTTTAAGAGGTGAAAGTAACAGTATCCCCCCCAGTGGGCTTGGTTCCTCTAATTGTTGTCTATTCTTGTCTTTCTCTTTCTTTCTTCTCAGCACCGCCCTGATATCCCCTACTACGCCCCCACACTATAGACATCCCCTGTGTGCTTAGGGTACAACAGGTGAAGTCCCACACGCTTTCGCAGAGCGAAACTCTGACTTCACTCTTTATGACTGTGTGCAATTGCAAGTGGGTGTAAGAGAGAGAAACCAAAAAAGAAAGGCAGAGACATAGAGAGAGAGAGAGACACAGAGAGAGAGAGAGAGAGAGAGAGAGAGAGAGAGGAAGAGAGAGAGAAGGAAAACGAGAACTACAAACACAAACAGAAAGAACAAGTAAGATCAGGAGTATAGAGTGAAAGCAGGTGTCTGGATGTGTTTTTGACATGAAGTGATAATGTGTGTAAGTCTGAGAAGCTTCATGCATTAAAGAACAACTTCCTCATGCAAACAGAGATATCCTACAGGAGTTTGAGTCTGCTGTATTCCTGTCTGTATGCGTGTTTGCATGTTTCTGTGTAGATTACACCATATACAGTGCCCTCCATAATTATTGGCACCCCTGGTTGAGATGTGTTAAAAGCCTTAAAATAAATTCAGTGTTTATTGCAGAAGAATACTGTCACACTGAAAATTGTAGGAAAATGTAGCCTTCAACTCAAATGAATTGTTAGAAAATAAAAAAATCCCTGACTAAAAAATAATTATTTTTCATTAAATCACCTGTTCCACAATTATTGGCACCCTTAACAATTCCCAGGAAATAAATATAATTGAAGCATTTCTGTCATTTCTACAGTAGTTTACAAAGTTTACCAGAGTATGTAGGAACATTTAATTAGTAATTCATCACTTCCTGTTTCCCTGGGGTATAAATATGACGTGACACAGAGGCCATTTCTCTTATCCACTCTTAAACATGGGAAAGACAAAGGAACACAGCATACAAGTGAGGCAGATGTGCGTCGACCTTCACAGGTCAGGCAGAGGCTACAAGAAGATTGCCACTCAACTGCAGCTGCCCATATCCACTGTGAGAGGAATAATTAAGAAGTTCAAAACAACTGGAACAGTGGTAAACAAGCCTGGACGAGGACCCAAGTTTATTTTGCCACCACACACAGTGAGGAGGATGGTAAGAGAAATCAAAAGATCTCCAAAGCTCACTGTTACAGAATTACAACAAATGGTAGCATCCTGGGGTCACAAAGTCTCCAAATCAACCATCAGGCGCTGTCTACACGCCAACAAGCTGTTTGGGAGGCATGCACGGAGAAAACCTTTCCTCACTCACAATCATAAACGCAAGCGTCTGGAGTTCGCCAAGCGGTATTGGGGCTTCAACTGGGACCGTGTGCTTTGGTCAGATGAGACCAAGATTGAGCTTTTTGGCAACAAACACTCTAAGTGGGTCTGGCGTACCACGAAAGATGCGCATGCTGAAAAGCACCTCATACCCACTGTGAAGTATGGGGGTGGGTCAGTGATGCTGTGGGGCTGTTTCGCTTCCAAAGGCCCTGGGAACCTTGTTAGGGTGCATGGCATCATGAATGCTTTGAAATACCAGGACATTTTAAATCAAAATCTGTTGCCCTCTGCCCGAAAGCTGAAGCTGGGTCGTCACTGGGTCTTTCAGCAAGACAATGACCCTAAAGATATGGCCAAATCTACACAGAAATGGTTCACCAGACACAAAATCAAGCTCCTCCCATGGCCATCTCAGTCCCCTGACCTCAACCCCATTGAGAACCTGTGGGGTGAGTTGAAGAGGAGAGTACAGAGGAGAGGACCCAGGTCTCTGGATGATTTAGAGAGATTCTGCAAAGAGGAATGGCTGAAGATCCCTCTTTCTGTCTTTTCCCATCTTGTGAAACATTATAGGAGAAGATTAGGTGCTGTTTTGTTGGCAAAAGGGGGTTGTACAAAATATTATTTCTTTATGTGGGATTTTTTCCCCACTGAATAAATGCACTTGTATTGAAGGTTGGATTTTTCTCTTTTTTTCCATTAAGGTCCCATATTATTTAGAAAAAAAATAAAATAATTGGAAGCTAAAAAACACATCTCAACCAGGGTTGCCAATAATTATGGAGGGCACTGTACCTGTATCGTTTGTATGTGTATGTATGATGATGCGTGCCTGCATTCTTGTGTACGTGCGTGCATGCATTCCTGTCTGTGTGCGTGCGTACGCACGCGCATTCCCCTATGTACCCGTACCCGTTGATCATTTGGAGGAGTTTGAATATGTGAATATGTGTGAACATGTTTCCGCGTGTACATACGTACACGTGTGTGTACATACATGTATGCGTGCGTGCGTGCGTGCGTGCATGCATGTGTGCATGTCTGCGTTCGTGCGTGCCCCTGCGTACCTGTTCCTTGATCATGAGCTGGTGGCTCTCCATCATGAGTGTGAACTTGTCCCACTTGGCCCTGAGGGAGCTGATGGAGTCCAGGCCTCCGCCGGCAACCGCACGTAAGAGACGGTTCTTCTCCTCCGCCTCCTGGAACTGCGGCAGGATCTGCACACACACACACACAGCATACACGCGCATACACGCGCACACAGAACGCACACAGAACGCACACACGCACACACACACACACACGCACACGCACACACACACACATACACACACGCACACACACACACACACAATAATGTAAACACATACAAATCTGCTTTTGAAATTAGATCTCATTTTTTCATTTCAAATGAACAAACTAAAAAACAGAGAGAATACAGGAAGAGAATTCACTATCTTTGATAAAAAATGTAATTATTTCAACTACTACTGAGTGAAGATTCAGGACCATTTCCAATGGTTGCGTGTAGCTCTAGAAACTCAAGCAACGTCCATAAAATAATCATCAGGATCATTATCATAAATAAAACACACAGAAAAGGCGTGGGTATGATGGGCACGTTCTCCCCCACCTCTGGCTTTTTGGCCTGCAGCTCTCCGTGCTTGACGTTGGCCTCTCCGATCTCCTCGATGCTCTCGGGCCGCACAGACAAAGCCTCCATGGCCCAGCTCAGGAAGGTGTCAATGTTCTGGGTGTGACCTGCAGGAGAGCAGGGTCGTTAGGTAAGGAGAAAGACGTGCATAAGTAGGAAGAGAAAAAATAAGAAAAAGCGGGTCAAACACATTCCCTTCCACATTTCTCCTTTTTTTCCCCAAATTCTTCGCCCAATTGCTCCACACATAAATCTCGTTACCTTATATATAACAATGACAACAAATCACTCAAACTTGAACTCTTGAACTTAAATTGACCTTTTGAGCCTACTGATTTGAATTCGATGAAAAGCGGTTGGGCTGAAAATGTCACTGGGGCGAGGAGCATGATTAAATGGAAATGCCTTGGCGTCTTGCCATGCAGTAAAAGTGAGCCATGAAGACTAGTCGTATAGGGGCCTGTAAGTAAAGGTCACCTTGTATGGACCTCCTGAGGGAGGCCAGCAGCGTGTCAAACAGCCTCTGGATCAGGTCGTCGATGGCCGCCTTCACCGGCTCACAGTTGACCGTGATGCAGTCCACCTTCTCCAAGCTGCAAGGTCACCCAAAGAAGACGACAACACATGGAGCCATTTGATAAAGCATTAACCTTACATGACACTACATAAAATAATAATATAATAATACTAATAATACCACTACTACTTCTACTACTACTAATAATAATAATGATAATAATATACGCATATTCTGCACAGCTGGACGGCTCAGATTGAAGAAATTCTCAAAATAATCACTCATCTGATTAATACAGACAGCCAACAGATGTTGAGAAGGTGTGTGTGTGTGTGTGTGTGTGTGTGTGTGTGTGTGTGTGTGTGTGTGTGTGTGTGTGTGTGTGTGTGTGTGTGTGTGTGTGTGTGTGTGTGTGAGAGAGTGTGTGAGTGTGTGAGTGTGTGTGTGTGAGAGTGTGTGAGTGCGTGCGTGTTTGTCTAATTTAAGGGTTATTGAGCTCAGGAGCTGACAGGCGGGCCATTGTGACAGATGGCTTCTGCAGGAAAGGGACAACGAAGGAGATTCGCTGTTCCCCTACACACACATACACCAACACACACACATACACCAACACACACACACACACACCCACACCCCTCTTCCACCCTCACAGAGCTGTGACCTACAGCATCAAGTGCAGGCGGGCGGCTGTCAATGCTGCTAAGTGGACAGCTGTCAGATGAGTGACACTACAGATGCCACATCAGTAGGCCCGCTGCTGCTGCTGCTGGGGACGGCACCTCAGTGACTGCCACAGAGCGCTTTAGTAGCCCAAATGTTACAACTTGTAGCACCATGCAGATACGACAACAACACTGGTTGCTTTAAAGTGCCATACACTTGTAGCCTGATAAACCAGACTAAATGTGGATGTCTAATTTAGTCTGGCCTCGATGCATAATACATGCGAAGATTGTTGATGAGAACAACCTTCCCTCAAAACCCTGCCCGCTTTGATTCAAAACACATCTTTGCGTTGTAATTGGTTTGCCAGATTCTTGGCATTCTGGCTTCATTGAATCATTATGCGAGGCCAGACCCACCCGTAGACAAAACATTTTGCCGTCCAGCGGGTGGCGCTGGTTCACCAGGCTAATGCACTTGCTGTTTTGATAAAAGACTGTTTTATGTTATTTACTGTAACTATGAATTACTACAAAGTGTGCATTACTGGGGTGAGTTTCTCAAAAGAGAAGTTGTTAGCCTATTAGCAACTTCGGTAGTTGCCAATGGGAAAATGCATTGAAAACAAAGTAGCTAATGTAGTCAGCAACTTTGGTTTTGAGAAATTCACCCCTGAGTAGTTAAATTACATTTTTATCACCATCTCCTGCTACAGATACCATGTAATAATATATGCAGTACATTCTTGATAACCTTCCTGCATAAGGGCGCGATCACACAGACCGCGGATTTCTGCCTACAATCTGCGATGCGCGTCCAGCTGATTAATCAGAAGTGACCACACCAAGCGCGGATCCACTGCCTATTCGAATGCGGTGACTAGGCAACGTAACGACAACTGTCACTCGCAACGTAGCCTAATCGATGGTGTTGTGTCATTAAATGATGTGAAAACATACACAAAATGCTTTGTCCATTCATCTATGTAAAATGAATAGAAGACGAGCTCTTTCCTTGCTCTCCTAACGTTGGATAGGGAATCTGATATGAATGTTGATAACGGTCTCCTATCGAACATCTGGAAATCCGCCGCGGGTTTTCCGCCTTGAGTTGAACTTTTTTCAACTCGATCCGCCCGACGCGGAGAGGCGGAGAATCCGCAACCCGCCTTGCGCTGATATCAGACGCGTAATCCGCTCATTTTCATTGACAAACAATAGAATACATCCGCCTCCTACTGTAAAATCCGCGTTCTGTGTGATCGCGCCCTAATGCTGTATTCATGGAATTCTGTCACAATTCTGTAATGCAATGGTATTGCGAAACAGTGACAGTATATTGCTGGAAAATAATAATAAACAAGAATCACAAGGTCATGTTGGATTTGCTCTCACTATGTACTGTATGTATGACATGCATGCCGTTTATGAGTGTGCATTTTATGAGGGAAAAATGTGTGACAGTGACACTATAATGAAGCTGCATTAGTGACCTTATGTGTACAACACCCGTACATGTAGGCTGCATATACCTGGGGAGACGCTCTGACTCTTTGCCTTTGGCCTTGAGGGCCTTGAAGTTCCTCTCCCAGTCCTGCACACTGCGGAGATGCTTCTCCACCAAGACCTCCATATCCACCTGGCCCAGCACCACCCAGTCCTGCAGACACAACACACACATACACACACACACACACACACACACACACACACACACACACACACATTAACATATACACATAAGTGCACCAATACAAACACATACAATACACAAACACACACACACACACACACTTTGCCAAAACCTCCATATCCACACACACAGAAGCACACACGCACACATGAACACACGCGCGCACACACACACACACACACACACACACACACACACACACACAAAGATGCCCAAACACACAAATGTGTTTGGGCAAACACACACACACATGTACACACATGTGTGCACACACACACACACACACACACACAATGTGATCACATGAAGTTTAAGCTGAGCTGCAGTGTTCGTGTACTAAGTAGCGGAGTCCTCATTGACCCGACAGGGACAGGGACAGACTCATTCCATATCAGCACAAAAACAGAAGCTGTGGTCTGGCAAACCGGTGGACCGATGGCTGTGTGGGAGGCAGAAAGGGGAAGAACTACTTGTATATGGTGGGGGGGGAATCCCCTGACAGAAAAGAAAGTGAGACTGCCCGCCACAAGTAACCAAATCGGGACACCCTGCTCTCTTCTCTATGCTCTGCCAGCCGCGGAAAAGGGGGAACTCGCACATTAGCTGGCTGGGTGAGTGGGAGGATGATGAGTGGGGGGCTTTCAAATGATGCTCATACAGTGAACTCTCGGGTTGTTTTTCACTGAAGACACAAACAAACATTACTAAGGGTCAATGGACCGTCGAGACTAGAGCATCCTTCTCATCCTCATTTGTCACAAATTACTCATTTACAGTAGTTGAAGGATGTGTGGGTGTCCTTAAGGGAATACAGTGCAATTTATTCTTTTTCAGTGGAAACATCAGTAAATACATTACCGTATTGCAAAACACAAAAAATCTAACAAAAACCCCCTCCTCATTTACTATATTGAACTGCCACATTTCCATACAGTGTGTGCATGAGTTTTCTTTGTAACTGTGGTCACCCTGAGCATCTCCTCCGATTCATATAGCCAAACGAAGTCTACACGAAGTCATAAAAAAAAAAGATTACATAACAAACTTCAAAAGGATCGGGCTATTAGAGGAAAGGCAGACCTTGAACTTGTCCTGCACTTGCAGCAGTCGGCTGAAGAGGTCCTCGGCCTTGCCGAAGATGGTGAGGAAGCCGGTGGCGTTGCGGTCGATCATGACGGCGAAGATGGGCTCCTCCCCGGCCTCGCTCACACCCCGGAACTGGTTGGGGATGGAGATGAAGCGCTTCATCTCGCGGAAGTACTTGGCACGCACCTCCTCGAACGGAGGCCGGAACTGCAGACGGCCCTGTCTGGCTCACACACACACATGCGCACGCATGCACGCGCACGCGCACACACACACACACACACACACACACACACACACACACACACACACACACACACACACACACACACACACACACACACACACACACACACACACACACACACACACACACACATAAGTACACAGAAACGCACATACGCACACACGCACACACACACACACACACACCAAGAGGTGAGAAGTTTGGGTTATTGAACATTGCATGCATACCAATCTTGAGCAGGAGTGCTGCAAGACTTTGCCAAAGTACTAAGACGTGTATGCAATAAATTATTCTTTTCACATTCTCCCACAAACTTTTGCCAAAAGCAGAAAAACTATTTGGGACTAGAAATGAGATTTAAATGAAAACAACTTGTATAACCTTTAAACAAAAAGTTTTAGAGCCTTTATCTCAAGTTGTACAATCACGAAACCCAGTGGTGCAAAATATTAGGCATCTTGTTCTGGATTTATTGCACTGTCATCAATTGTAATTACACCAAGAACAGCAGACCTACTGCCACATGTAACTCTTCCAAACAGTTTCTGGCCGACTGACCAAGCATTCGATTGCGGCATTGTAGCGAAGGGGAGTAGAGTTGCACAGCCGGGACTCGAACTCAGACCGTCTGGGGTAGTACACTGGGGTCTCTGACCGCTACTACACTTAAGAGCCAGGCTCGTTGATGAGGCCGTCAGAACACACACACACACAAGTGATGTTCACTCCATCACAAGCATACAGGGCTTGAAAACGAAATTATTTTTCAAACGTTCCGTTCCGAACGGTTCAGGCAAGTTTCAGTTTAACGTTTTCGTTCCTGCAATCGTTCCCCCACAAAAATATCGTTCCTGAACCGGTTCGGAACGAAAAATAACGTTCGTTCTTAACGTTCCTGCAGTGTTTAACGGCCATATTAAGTCTATTTTCGTGGGCTTTATCTTAGAATAGACGTACTCATTATTTCCCCTTGATTTACACAGCTATTCTCAAAAATAATAACACACCCAAAAACACTCAGATGGGCTATCCATCCTGGCAGATTTAACCGGATGCCTATAATTCTTATCAAAAGTAGCCTATGCCAGCCCAGTAGCGGTGGGTGGATGTTGATTAGGGAGCCACAATACAGAATAGCCAGAGAGAGTTTTAAAAAATAGNCAGAAGCATAAGAGGTGTCGATAGGCATGGATTTCAGTTCTTGCCTAGCTCTGATGAGGTTTGCAGCAAGTGAAACGTGTAAGTAAAAGGGACACAGTTTTCTCCACAAAAAATCCCAAACTGTTTTGAGATGTGCACGATGCAAGGGGTCACTAGTTCTAGAGAAGGGGTTGCATATCTGAAACCTCGGATATGCTCCCAGATATCGGCTACCAACCATTCCAGTGCAAGACAAGTCCATCACCACCAAACCGGAGACCTTTTGTAGCCTAACAGACAAGCGTCACAAAATAGTAAGAGTTTCCACGTAGTCCATCCCATCAGCCAAGCCCTCTGCACGACAGAAGAGAATAATAACTTAAACAACAAATGCGCTGTCTTTCTCTATCCCTGCTTGTTGTCACACGCGACCTACTGTTATTCGTGATGACATTGAGCGGGCCAGCTAACGTCAGCTAGCGTTTGTCCATCTGCCACGAATGACTTTATCCCGCATTGACCACAACAACAGATAAATAAGGCGTCCTTGATTACAGCACATAAAACACCAGCTCTCACCTCTCTTCTCTACAACCGACAGTGGGATACGCTGCGCACAACAAAAGCACTTCAGTAACTTTACGACAACGTAATTTGCCATAACAGCATTTAACATTGAGGCACTCGGCGGTGCCATTACAAGTAGTAAGCTAAACATGACTTACCCACCAGTTGCCTCTCGAGAGCACTCTGCGAATTAGGTTCATCAAATCGCCTATCCAATTCCTTTGCAAATCATAGACTGTATGGTCCAAATACTCTGTCCCTGTAGGAATCCCAACGCCGATCTCAAGACATGTTCACTTTTGCTCTCCATGGTGTCAATATAAAACTCTGTAGGCGTACTGTCCGTGAATGAGACTGAAGAACAGCGCGGGTAAAGTGTCATTTCTCTTACAAAAACTTATTTGATATTGGTGGTCAACAACTTTAGGGTGGGTTTATTAGAGCCAACTTCCAATCACTACGAGAAAGCCAGGAGAACAGAGACAGTTTAATTCTACTTTCCTATCAAAATCTCTGAGGAGAAGCACATCCTAACATTTACCCAGGAGGTTTCTCCATACAATGCAGTCGCACTCTGATTGGCCAATGCTCCTCAATATTTTATCAATCGGCGGCAAGAGCTCAGGTGAAGCATGTTTCCCCTCATACACGTCAGTAGCCGAACTAAAAGCCTGCTCGTCGCCATGGTTACTCCTCAAACAAAATCGTGCACTTGTATGAAATATAGAGAACGAAAAAAAAACCGTTATTAACCGGTTTGTGGATTTCAGAATAACGTTTTTGTTCCGGAACACTTGAAGACCATTTCGTTTTCGTTTCCGTTTCCGTTCCTTGTAAAATTCCATAACATTTCGTTCGTTTTCGGTTTTCGTTTTCGTTCCTTGAACCGGTTCGGAGCCCTGCAAGCATATACGCATGCCATACACAACTAAGTACCAAACTTCTCACTTGAAGGTGAGGTCGATGCAGATCTCGGGCAGGTTCTTGTTGAGGGCCTCCAGGCCCACTTGGTACTGGTGCTCCAGGGCCTTGTAGAGCTGGTGGTTCCAGTGCTGACGCCATGCCTTCATGTCACCCGACCGGAAGCCCTAATCATAACATAGATTAGGCAGACACCACAAAAACACTCAGCATCAACTTGGCCTGACGTCTTGTGAGCGTTCACATTCATTTATCAAGTTAACTAAATTGTAAGCAACTAGTGTAAGTTCAAGAAGTGTTTTGCCATGTCAACATAGTCAATTGGAATTTGTTGTGGCACATCCCCAACATAAAACTATTCTCGGAGCTTGCATGAGTTTCACTTTCATCCAAGAATCAACAGCAATATACGAATATAACTATCTGAAGCCTCTCCTCACAGATGATGGAGAAGGATGTTTTATCTCATTCTGTAGTAGGCCTATTCTACTGAGTGTAACAGCGCTGAGAGATAAGGAGTACAGAGATACCACCAACATTCAGCATCGAGCAAGCTTATTGACTTGTGAACATTCTTATTCATCCATCAAAAGATCAAAGTTACTCTATGAGCAACTGTCTGACCTTTTGGGGACTTGCATGAGTTTCACCTTTGATCCAACACTAAACAAAGGGTGGTTGTTACAAACAAACTACTTTACTCCTATCCACACAGATTCCAGAGAGAGGTGGAGTAGAGCTACCAGTAAGAGGTTTGTGAGGAATACGTGTATGTTTCTCAGTCACTCTGTAGACCTATTCTACTGAGGGTAGCGGAGCATGTATAAATCACTACTCGATTTATTTCAAACCTGCGACTCCAGGGTGGCGAACCCCGTCCTCAGCTCCTGTAGGCCGTCCTTCCAGCGCTGCTGATGCCTCAGCAGATCAACGTTCATCAGATTCACCAACTGATGGGAGACAGAGGGGAGGCAACTACAGTCAACAGCCACTAGAGGTCCCCACAGCCTGTTAATACACTCCAGGTGTGCATTCCAATATGCAACCTTGCCTCCTCCACTTGGGCTTGTGGCCTCACGTTTTGCTCATGCCCCGCCTCCATGAAGATAACAATGAAGTTTTCCCCCTCTCAGTCTAGCCAAAACATGTTTTGGGGGACTATTCATTTACCAGTCCGTTAAGAAAATGAGAAAATTACTTTACAATTGAGCTTTTGCGAGATATTGAAATATAATGCTGTTGTCAGTGATCACGACGCATTACTTCCAGGTACGAGGCCACAAGCACAAGTGGAGGACGCAATGTCGCATATTGGAACACACCCCAGATGTAACAGTGAAAAGTGGGATATGGGAATCCCAAGTTCCTTTATATTGTTCTGGTAAAGTGATTTCAAAGAACACATGCATGAACAAAAGAAAGCTGTATCTTGTTCCCCATTTAAAAAAGAAATACTACAAATTTCCAAACGTTCACCTTTGGTAAGGTTCGGTAGTTTTGCTGCACATTCAGCATGATCTGATCTCCATTGTTCTATGGGTCAAAGGGTTTTTTAAGGCTCAGGCGTCAGGTGGCACAACGGGATCTTATGCCCATACATTAATTAGTAATTGGTGGTTGATATGCTGCAATGAATATATATGCTTTTTAGATCATCAAAAAAAGTTAGTTTAGGAGCGCTTCCTGGACTCTGAAAAAGTTTGGTTGAGGTGCTCTTTGGATAGGGAAAAAACTGAAGATGCAAAACTGGAGAAAATCCAAGGCACTCTCCTTTTGAAAGTTAAAATGCCTTTATTGTGATGGCTTTGTCAGGTTAGACATTTAAAAGACCCCAACTCAGTTTGACTCCCTGAAGAAGGCATGTCTGCCGAAAAGCGTTGGGGTCTTCTAAATGTCTAACATGACAAAGGCATCACAATAAAGGATTTTTCACTTTTTCAAAAGGAGAGTTTCTTCAGCTTTGCATCTTCATGCTTTTTAGAAAGTTTAGAAAAAAAAACACTGTCGCCTGTCTTTGCGTCGCCCTGACGTGTGCTACTTCTGAAACGTCACTGACCCCTATAACAGACTATCAACGGGTCAAAGACGTCATAAGAGGAAGAGAGAAGAGGAGTAGAGGAGGAGGAGGACCTTTTCTGTGAAGTCGGTGTGCCACTTCCTCAGCTTGCGGTTCTCCGTGGAGAGGCGCTCGGCAGCCGTCTGCAGCTTCCCGATGTACAGCTCCAGCTCCTTGGGGTTGTCCCAGGTGATCTGGAGCTTTCCCGCAGACTCCCGGGAATTGGACTTGGGATTTTGCTGTTGAAGACAGAGCAGACAGAGGCGATAGATAGATATCACAAACCTGGAAAGAATAACCTAACTGATGTCTCTGGTCATCTCTGCACAGCGAGTAGATTCAAGTGATTATTACATATAATAATATGGTAAATGGACTGCATTTATATACCTTTTTTCACTCCTTACAGCACTCAAAGTGCTTTATACATTGTGTGCTGTATGCCTCGCATTCACCCATTCACACACTGGTGACCGTGGCTTCCATGCAGGTTACCACCCTACCACCAGAAGCAATTTGGGGTTAAGAATCTTGCTCAAGGACACATTGATGGGTGCCATCGATAAAACTGCACCACCATCCCAATAACTAATGAATAAAACTAAAATGAATAACTATGCTACAGAACCGCAAACATTTGCATGATGTGACGACCCTGTCGGCCCCCTCCTGGTGCTAGCAAGCCAGTGCACGGGCAGGGCTGGTGCCAGGTGGGTTAATTGCAATCATTGGGTGCACCTGGGCGGTGCCTTGCTTAAAAGGTGGAGCTCTGCTCTAGCTCAGTAGGCACTCCTAGGCCGTGTGTGCGAACACACGGCCGGTCTCTCTCCTTACTCCTACTCTCTCCTTACTCCTACTCTCTGTTCTGTCTGTCTCCCCCTTTTATTCTATGTGCCTCCATTCTCCACTCACTGACATGCATTGCATTCATTTACTCAGTCCATGCCATACAGCACCAACACTATTTTGATCATACCCTAGACAATTGAAGTTTGAACTTGTAAATAAAAGATTACGATTTTGACCTGTAAATCTTTGTGTTGTCTCCATTTTTATGTTGCGGCTTTTGTCACGAGCCAGATCGTAACAATGAAAACCAAAAAATGCGATGGCATCTTACTTTGATGACTTGCTCGAAGGCCAGAGCATAGCCCAGCATCATGGGCCTCTGGGAGGGGATCATCTGCTGGTCAATGGTGTTGTAGAAGTGGGCAACCTGGAGAAAAAACAACCCTCAATCAAGATGCTTCCATCAAATACCATACACACATAACAATAGACGCCAAAAGAAATCAGACCCTAACATGTCGCATGCAATAGAAATCAGGCCACTTGGGCTTGTATGCCCATGGGGACCCGGGTTCGAGTCCGGCCTGGGTCATGTCCCAACCCTACTCCAACTCTCTGTCCCACTGATTTCCTGTCAATCTCTACTGTCCTATCATCAACAAAAGCCCATAAAATATCTTTTTTTTTTTTTTTAAAGAAAGAAAGAAAGAAATCAGGGCACAAAATCCATTCAATATCTGTATTATGTTCAAGTGACGAATCAGACATTTGTACTAGTGTAATCTCAGTAAGATAAGTTTGACAACTAATTTTGCTCAAACCACTTCCATGAATAACATTTGTATCAATGTGTAAATTGACCAAAATTGCTGAAGCGCGTCACTGGGACACAGTGTCCACAACAAACAAATGTGTACTCTAGGCTGCGACAGGGAGATTTCCTGGTTCCTTATTTCTGTCTCTATCTAAGTCAAGGTGCACCATCAACCTCATCTTTTGACATTTAAACAACTGATGCCATCAAAGGTGTGTGGGTTAACCACAAGAAGGGCAACTTTCCTCTGAAAACATTACTGTGTGTGTGTGTGTGTGTGTGTGTGTGTGTGTGTGTGTGTGTGTGTGTGTGTGTGTGTGTGTGTGTGTGTGTGTGTGTGTGTGTGTGTGTGTGTGTGTGTGTGTGTGTGTGTGTGTGTGTGTGTGTGTGTGCGTATGTGTGCATGTGGGTGTAAATGTTTCTTTCTTGTAAATACTTTTGATGTGACTGTCACTTTCTAGAAAGTTTCCAATAAGGTACAGTACAGTAATTGTGAGGACTTTAGTTTGTTTGTTTGACTTTAGGATTTCTGGCACGCACAGTAACAACTATGCATAATCTACACAGAACACTAATGTGAAAATGTTATTTTGCATCCCGCATCTAATCTCAAACCTCCTAGCATGTTCATGCTGCAAGTCTGACAGTTTGGGAACCGGATGCACAATGCAAAACGAAAAATACTTGTTCTTTTCTCTGGAAACAGTGACGACAATGTGGAGGTCAGCATGTCACATATACAGAAAAGTCCAGAAAAGTCCAGTATAAACGTGGGTGGTTCACAGGTAAGCTCTGAACATAACTGGTGCGGGAATGGGAAAACAGTATGTAACTGCTGCTTGCCTGTTTGAGGATGATGGCCTTTGAATACTATACTGTATCTGAGCCATAAACATCATGGGTAATCAACACAGGATGCTACTGTGTCAATGTTGTTTTGCCCCTATGTGATGCTTGCCTGCTTGAGGATGATGGCCTGTCTGTAGAATTGTCACTTTCTAAAAAGTTTCTAATAAATAATAACATGGTATTAAATTTACCACTAGATACAGTAAGTGTGTTGACTTTGACCTTGTTTGGCTGTATTATTTTTGGAACATACAGAAAACATTATGCCTAATCTACATATTCCATTATTGTGGAAATGTTATTTTGTGTTATGGGAAAAGCTATGTCTGAGTCCTGCTTGCCTGCTTGAGGATAATGGCATCTGAATATGTAGTATCTGAGACATAGACATAATGGGTAATCAACATAGGAAGTGACTGTGTGAAGGTTGTTTCGCGCCTATGTGCTTCTTGCCTGCTTGAGGATGATGGCCTTTGAATACGGTATATCTGAGCCATAAACATCATGGGCAATCAACAACACAGGATGCTACTGTGTGAATGTTGTTTCGCCCCTACAGTACGTGCTGCTTGCCTGCTTGAGAATGATGGCCTGTCTGTAGAACTTGTCAGCGGTGTTGGCGGCCTGCAGGATCTTGGCCGGGATGGCGAAGCCCAGAGCGGAGAGCTGCCTCACCTCCCGCAGCAGAGACACCAGCCGGTCAGAGTACTGGATCTTCAGCTTACCGTCCAGGTGGTCCAGCTCCATCACACGGCTACTCGCCTGCAGGCTATACACACACACACACAGTCGCACACACACAAAGTCATACACACACAAACACACAAGCACACACACGCACAGTCACACACAAAACATGTTATGTAAAACATGCTATCATGCTATGTATAACTCACTTGCATAGTGATTTTGTAGAGTGAAGTTTTAGTCAAACCTGATCCTAAGACCACCTCCCTAACCATTAGGCCACAGTTGGCCCACATTAAGCTTGATTTTACATGATTTCACATAATATTACAAGCAACTGTATAATTTCCCCATGGCCAGTACCCTACCTGATGCCAGACTTGGGATCGGAGAGGCCGGAGAGGATGTCTCTTGACCAGTCCTCAAACTGGTCCTGCTCGTAGGTGCGCAGCTGATCCTGGAGGTCGTCAGAGAAGCGCACGAAGGAGCGATACCCAGTCAGGTCTGAGAGCAGGGCCTCAGAGATCTTAATGGAGTCATCCACCTGAACCACAGACACAACAAAACATAGTTAGTGAATCACCACTAACATTGTTAGCAACTGAACCTCATTTCGGAGGTTCCAAGATCACCCACCCCCTCCTTTGACAGCCATGAATTGTATGAAAAAGTTAGCGTCACCAACAACAGCCATACATTGAACAACATAGGTGTAAGACATGGGTCGGGGAAAAAAGGCTGATCATTTCTTGGAGTAATTAAACGAAGTGGTGATTGGTCACCACTCATCTGTTTAGAAGGTGCAGATTTCAGTGAAGTTTCTGTGCACAGAGGAGACAATCCATACACTTCAGGTCTATTTTGTGCAAAGCTTTACTTGACTTGCATATAGGTCAAGTAAAGCTTTGCACAAAAAAAGAACTGAAGTGTGTGGATTAGCTCCTTTTCCATAATGACACAGAATGTAATAACTACACAGCAGTAGTGATCCTGATCATATGAGCACACCTTGAGCACAAGCTGTCGGACCCACACGATGTTGTTCACCACCTCCGGAAGGTTCCTTCCTGCCAGAGGGCCTGACTTCTCCCCTGGGGCGCCATGACAACGGTTCTCAAAGTCTGTGCGTAAACCTGGAGAGGTGCAGTGACACAACAGCAGCTCTTAAAGACAGATCACATCCCTGAATTCTCTGGACTGGAACAGATTACAGTAGAATGAAAGACCACTGACTGCATTTGGCTTTCCAAAGGCTCCCCAGGCTTAAGTTCAAGAATTCAAGTTCCAATTTACTACTGTAGAATACTTGGTCTATACTAGTATATATACAAACCCCAACTCCGGTGAAGTTGGGACGTTTGGTAAACAGTGAATAAAATCAAAATGCTATCATTTTCAAAACATCCAATCTATTCATTAGATGGAGAATAGTGAAAAGACAACATATTAAGTGTTAAAACCGAGAAAAAATATTGTTTTGGGGGACATATGTACTCATTTCTAATTTGATAAATCCAACACGTCTCAAAAGAGTTGGGACGGGGACAATAAATGGCAGCAAATGTCGAGGAAGACTAAAAACAAAACAAAAGACAACACTTAACAGTTAAATACATTAACCGATGAGATGATTTTATATAAAAAACAGTGTTAATTCCTATCTTGGACATGATTTCACCAGCTTAAATGGTGGGTGTATTCCTTGTCATGTTTTGCAATGTTTTCCTTTCTGTAGTGCTTACAGTGTGACAGGTCTTGACCAAAAGCCCATCATTTTATCACCTACTGGTCCTTATGATGGAGCCAAACTGTTAAAACACATTTGACCTTACTATGTGGCAGTAATCGAAGATCTCCCTTCAAAATATAATGCATAAGTGGCTTTTCATGCTTTTTAAAACCCATTTATACCATTCAGCACTGTATTTAACTCTACAGATGAGTGAGAACATCTTAACCAATGCACTACTGCACCCGCATGCCATCATGGAGGCTGACTTTTGAAGTTAGCACTAACACAAGTTGGATGGTCCATTTTCACTGTAGCACAGGATATGCAATGCTCTATTATTGTCAAAAAGAATGGACTTCTACAACTTCTGCTGACTTCTGTAAGCAAAGGACAGTTTCCCATGACGGACTGCTGAGTCTATCGCGAGACATGGAGTGAGATCCGACATGGCGGCGCACTAGACGAAACTTCAACCAAAACAAACTTGGTGAAATTTTCCATACCGGGGATTATATTGGATATCATCAACCCTTAGGCTGGATCACCTACTTGCATTCATTGATCAATATTTCTATAACCCGGACATCATGTCAACACAAGACAGGAAGAGAGGGAGGCAAGACGGATCGACACAAAGTGAGGATGGACTGGAAACTACAATCCAGGTCAGTCTGTTAGAATCAATCAACGCGAAATTATCAGTTCTTGAACTCCTTCGAGACGATATCAGAGAGCTTAAAGCCAGTCTGCAATTTTCCCAGTCCCAGATCGACACGCTTGTGCAAGAGAACTCCGAACTTAAAGAGACTGTAAAAACGCTTTCTGCGCAAGTTAAGCATCTCACTGACGAAAGCAAAGTAACTGAAGCCACGTTACTCGACATACAGTGTCGCAGCATGCGCGAAAACCTAATATTCTCCGGCATCCCCCGACAAAACCCTGATAACCCTGAACAGATCCTGAAACAGTTCATGGAAACATCACTGCAACTCTCCAAAGACACTGTTGAACAAATAACTTTCCATCGAGTTCACCGTATCCCGCCCCCCAAAAACCAACCAAACCTTCCTCCCCCGATAATAGCAAAATTCGAACACTACAAACAAAAAGAACTCATAAAAAGCAAAGGAAAACTCCTAAAAGGTACTGCGTTTGGAATGAACGACCAATTTCCCAAGGAAATAAACCGACGCCGAAAATTACTAGTTCCAATTATGAAGGACTTCCGTGCCAAAGGACAGCACGCTACAATATCAGTGGATAAATTATATGTCGAAGGAGAACTATATCGCGACCGCAAAATCATGACATGGCTGCGCGAGCCAACTGACAACCCGTAAACAAGCGCCAGCAACATATTCCATGGACCGAGCTGTTTACTCTCGTCTCTAATAAGCTACAACGAGCTTTATCTTTGAGTCTGTATTTCAGACTAACTGACGAGCTCTCTCTCTCTCTCTCTCTCTCTCACTCTCTCCTCTACGTAGCCTACATAGGAGAGACACATGATAGATGTTTTGTCTATGTGCCCCTACGCTCTCTCTCTCTCTCTCTCTCTCTCTCTCTCTCTCTCTCTCTCTCTCTCTCTCTCTCTCTCTCTCTCTCTCTCTCTCTCTCTCTCTCTCTCTCTCTCTATGTCTGTTATGTTGTCATGTCTCCTATATGTCCTTTTGTTTGTACTATTTTTGTTCCTTCATGTTTATTCTTCCCCATGCTTTTGTGTGTGTGTGTGTGTGTGTGTGTGTGTGTGTGTGTGTGTGTGTGTGTGTGTGTGTGTGTGTGTGTGTGTGTGTGTGTGTGTGTGTGTGTGTGTGTGTGTGTGTGTGTGCATGGGCCGGAGGGATGGGGTGGGGAGGGTGGGGAGGGTGGAGGAGGGCGTCGACCGCGGAGGGAAATGTGGACATGGTGGTCGTGGAGATGCGCGTCGGCAGTCGAACGGCGCATGCCAGAAGGAGCGCCGCTATTGAGAGAAACGCTCGATGCAGTGGTCCCCCTCCTGACGTGCGCACATATACAGGCGGTGCCTACAGCTTTTGGAAATGGTAATGACGTTTGAGGAAATAGACGAAGACCAACATCTGGACATAGGCGAGAACATTCACTCAAAATCCTACACCATGGACCAAATCGACAAGATGACCACCCACAATTTCTCTCTCTTCCACATTAACATCAGAAGTCTAAACAAAAACCACTCAGAACTCGAAGCGTTTTTATCAAGAACAAACAGTTTTGATATAGTTGGGTGTAGCGAGACTTGGCTCAATGAAAACTCACACAATGACAGCCTAAATATGTGTAACTACAACTTGATTGTCAAAAACAGGTTACATTCAAAGGGTGGGGGTGTGTGCCTATATGTAAACACCAAATTTGATGTCAATGTTTGTGATGACCTAACTGTGAATGATGGTCACTCTGATTCACTTTTTGTGGAGTTAAACACTACAGATGGTAAAAAACTGATTGTTGGTATAATATATAGACCACCTAATTTTAACCCGGATATTTTTAGACAAAAATTAGAAGAAACTTTACATAACATCTGTGAGAAAAAACAAAACTGTGTGATACTTGGGGACTACAATATTGATATTGCAAAAAATGACAAAACAAAGAAAGACTTTATGAACACCTTACACTCTTTCAACTTCTTCACCACAATCAACACATTTACAAGAGTAACACAACGAAGCAAAACCATCATTGACAACTTCATCACAAACATTGCACAAGAAAACATTGACTCTGGTGTAATATTGTCTGGTATTTCTGATCACTTCCCTATTGTTTTGTTCATGAAACTACCTAAGAAACTAAAAATAGACACATACAAAGACAAAATTATGGTACTGAATGAAAAAACACTGACTAACCTACGTACATACATGCAGCACAAAACATGGGACCACATCTACAGCTGTTATGACCCTAACATGGCATATGAACTTCTAATTAAAGACATTCAAAATGCTATACAACATACCATTCCCGAGAAGACTATTAAGAACACCACCCATAAAAACCCCTGGATTACAGGGGACATCAAAAAAGCTATCTCTAGTAAAAACAGTCTATACAAAAAATTCATGAATAAACCAACTGAAGAAAACAAACTGAAATTTACACAATTTAGAAACAAACTCACTCATATGATCAGAAAGGCCAAACAGACATATTTTACAGAAAGTCTGGCCAAATCACATGGTGAAGCCAAAAAAACATGGACAATTCTTAACAGTGTACTCGGGAAAGGCCCAAAAAAACCTGTTCTCCCTGACACCCTGCCTCACATCCCGCCTCACCAGACATACCCAGGGTCCACTGTTTTCCACATGAATGAGATCATGAACTCTCATTTTATCACCACCGGGGAAAATCTTGCCCAAAGTATAGTCACACCACCTACTATATCATATAGCCATTTTCTACTGAACAGCCAACCGCAATCTTTCTATCTCACACCTACCACTGACATTGAAATATCTGAAACCATTGCACACCTGAAGACTTCTCAGTCATCAGGCACTGATAACATATGCAACACCATTCTAAAAACCATCAACAATGAAATTGCTGGTCCACTATCCCACTGTATCAACTTGTCATTGTCAACAGGTTTCGTTCCCAAACAGGCCAAAGTCACAAAAATCATCCCACTTTACAAAAATGATCTCAACAACTACAGACCAATTTCGATACTACCCTCAGTCTCTAAGATCTATGAAAAAACAGTGCACACCAGACTTAATAAATATTTAGATAAGTTCAATATACTACACTCTTCACAATATGGCTTCAGGAAAAATAGAACAACATGTATGGCAGTACTGGATCTCATTGACAGTGTGCATGACTCTTTTGAAAAAGGAGAAATTTCTATTGGGGTATTTTTAGACTTATCAAAAGCTTTTGACACAATCAACTTGGATATTTTAATGGAAAAGCTCAAGTTTTATGGCATCAGAGGGATAGCTCTAGATTGGTTCAAAAGTTATCTTTATGAGAGAAAACAATATGTACGAGTAAGAGGCATTAATTCAGAAGAAAAAATTATAAACCACGGAGTACCCCAAGGATCTATTTTGGGACCCCTACTCTACATCATCTACATGAATGATTTCACCAACTCAACTAATAACTTCAAGAAAGTCTTATTCGCCGATGACACCAATCTTCTTCTCTCACACCATGACCCATCTATATTGCTATCAATGGCCAACGAGGAAATAGGAAAAATCAGTTTATGGCTGAAATGCAATAAGCTCTCCCTAAACACACAAAAAACCAACTACATCCTATTTCACTCTACTAAAAATAAAAATAAAAAACAAACAGACAACTCATGCCTCAAAATTGATGGGGACGAAATAAAGAGAGTGAGTCACACCAAATTTCTTGGAGTACATATAGATGAAAACCTCAACTTTAAACACCATATCGAACTTCTCATAAATAAACTATCCAAATTTTCTGGCCTGTTCTACAAACTCAGACACTACCTCCCACGTACAGCACTACTCACATTATACAAATCACTTTTTGAACCACATCTTCACTACTGTAACATCATCTGGTGCAATACATTTCCTACTTATATACAGAAATTAAAATCCCTACAAAAGAAGGTCATCCGCATCATTTTCTGGACACACTACAGACACCCATCAGGTCCTCTATTCCAATCTGCAAATATCCTAAAGCTTGAGGACCTTAACATATTTCTCAATGCCTGCACCATTTTTCAAGTCGTAAAACCATCAAATGCCTGCTTACAAAAACTGATACCTATCTGCAATCCCCTCCACAGACATAACACAAGAGACAGAAATCTTTTCTGGGGAAAAAAAAGAAAACTAAAATGTACCAGCCTTAGCATATCATGTAGAGGCTTCCAAATATGGAACCAGCTTGATCAAGAGCTTAAAAAATGCAACTCCTTGAAAGTTTTTAAAAAAACACTCAAACGGAAATTATTACTCACATATTCCCAATAGATTCACTATAGATAGTAAGCCACAATGATTTCACAAAAACACCATGTACATGATTTCTCCTGTGGTCTCATGGGTTGGGGTTGGGTGGGGTTTGGAAGGGATTTTTTGTTTTGTTTTGTGTGTATTGTGTTGTTTTATTTTGTGGTTATTCCTGTGTTTTCCTTTTCCTTGGGTTTCCCTACTGTTAAGCAGCTTCGTGCAGCTTTTAAGGGCTTTCTCCTTTTCAATATCAATGGCAATCAAACAATCGCTGTATGTCTCCTTCATCTGCTATGATATTGAATAAAAACATATCATCTCATCTCATCTCATCTCTTCTGGGTTTATTTCAAGTGAGCTCAGGTGCTTAGGAGAATGTTACACCCCTGTATCATTTGCACGCATTAAGCATTCTTAATATGGTCAATTTTCAATAGCTCTAGCACTCCAGGAATTAGAGTGAGACTACAGCCAATATATATTTCATGATGTCATGAACCTATACAATGATTTTAGTAACAAAAATATGTCTTATATACACTCAGTCGTGGTAAATCAAAGGGAATTCAAAAATGTATGTAATAACTATGGTAATTATTCCCTTTGCATCTTTAATTCTGAGTGACTCAGCCTCTCTGTGATGATCTTATACCTGGACACCTATATTGTCCGTCAGTACAATTCTTATTTGGATGTTTACTAAATTTCACTGATCCCCGTCCCAACTTATTTGAGACGTGTTGGATTTATCAAATTAGAAATGAGTACATATGTCCCCCAAAAGAATATTTTTTCTCGGTTTTAACACTTAATATGTTGTCTTTTCACTATTCTCCATCTAATGAATAGATTGAATGTTTTGAAAATGATAGCATTTTGATTTTATTCACTGTTTACCAAACGTCCCAACTTCACCGGAGTTGGGGTTTGAATAATGTTTTATTACAACTAATTTCTTAGTGCAATTGCTATTTTATTCTGATTAAGTTCCATGATTCAGAGATTGTGCAATACTCACAATATGATATTGTTCAGAGTTTACATTGGGCCGCAGCCCTCTAGAGCAGACAGTATCCCTCCATTTAACCTTCGCCAATATAGCCAGCTAGAGCATAGTTAGATACCCTCTCTGGCCGAGCTCCCTCAAATACATGTCTTACAGTAGGCGCCATGTTTCCTTGACTGCACCAGGCAAAGTTCTTGCAAGTTCTGGGCAATGTCCATTAATCATCCACACATTAACACCTTGAAAACTGCATAATATGTTCATCATGGCAGAGGAGAAAATAACCGTATCCTTCCGAATAGTGAGATATCGGATATTGGACACTGTGACTGACAAACTGCTCCCCCTTCTCGAAAAAGCAAACAACATCATGATACTTCACACATCATAAACTACTGTAGATTTCCACCTTTGGCGTAGTCCAGCAGTTTGGCCAGGAGGGTCTCCCTCTCAGACTGCAGCTCTTTGCTGATGGCCGGCCTCTTGATCAGCTCTTTGTGCTTCTGGAACGCCTGGAGCAGCTGCAACAACCACAGAATGACTTAGTCTGGGTTCAAACTACTGTCCTCCAATTTCGATGTCGGACATACCGGTACACAGAATTGCAACTGACAATCTTGTCTATAGTCGTAAACATACACATTCTATTTGGAGTAGACAGTATCAAACATGATTGACATCTATGATTTGCGATCAGGTACTCTTTGATCCTGTAAAATTCTGTTGTTTGTTTTTGTGTTCTGTTTTTTTCCTTTTCATAAAGTAATTATCTTGGTGGATACGTTTAGTTAGTGTATAATGTATGTATGGTACCTGTTGAGGACTGTCCTGCATGTCACTGAGGCAGGTCTTCAGCTTGCCAGCTATCTGATGCTCAGCTGGGCCTATGGCTCTCTCGTACTGGGCCACAGCCGCCTTCCACAGGGGCTGCAGCAGGAAAGAAAACAGCACAATGACTTAACAGTACATAACATTACATTACATTGCATTTGGCAAGGTTTTATAACCAAAGCAACTTACAGACGAGGATATCATCATAGTCAACATCTAGCAGATACAAGTGCCCAGGAAATATACAGAACAACAAGTGCAGATGCAAAGAAGGGTTAGTTTTTTTTTTTTTTACTTTATTGGTAGCCTTCTATTTTCAGAATACAAAAGACACATGTGAGCCTAAAATAAAGAGATCCAACTGTTCTTAAACAAAATGTCTAATATAATCTAGTATAATTTGAAAGACCATGTTCTGAAACACTTTAGATTTACAATCCCTTTCCATTATGTCTTGATCCTCAGCCAACAGTCCTATTGTTGGACTTCTTTGCTAAGTTGCAGGTTCTAGCTGGTCTAGGAAATTGGTGTAATTGAATTGGGACACAAAACAATGAGAGCATGCACATGAGGGGACACAGACCTCAGTGTAAGGGTTGTAGTGCAGTGGGTTGAGGCCAGAGAAGGGTTCGAACACGCGGGACGCGGACACCGCCTGCTGACTATCCACTGGCAGGAGACGCAGAAGCTTCTCGTGAACTGTTCGGATCATCACCACCTACAGAGATCATAGACCGGTCAGTGTCCTTATTGTTTTTTTTATTGTCTAATCAATCTCTTAATGCAATTAATACAAAACAGAAAGTAACAATTTGCAATCTTACAAAATTGATCAACATCTACAACAACTTCATTATTAATTCCAATATAAAGTCCTGAAAAGAACAGCAGCAGTTCAACAATACAGTTCAATATTTTTCAAGGCTAAAAATACCCAAATACATTAAGGTATCACCTGTAGAATTATAGTTCTATGACAGACAATTTAACACATCTCAGGGCTCCAGAGTGCGACCAATTTGGTCGCATATGCGCCCATTTTTTTCAATGGTGCGCCTAAAAAATATTTTTAGGCGCACCGGTGCGACCAGCCATCAGTAGAACAAAATCAATTACCAAACAACAGTTTTAATTGACATACAATTAATAGTCATTTTACAGTAGTGGCCCATCATCACACAATAAAGCGTGTCGATGCAGTCATTCCTTCAACTCCGCTGAACTACCGGTAGCTTTCTCCCCCTTCCTCGTTCACAGGCAGCCCGACGTTTCAGAATAGAATGTTCGACTTCGCTCAACTATCCGAGTTCACATGTGCCAGCGAGTTTTGCAACGGACGAGAGAGTTACAATCACGGTAAAACAGCTAAATGACTCGAGGATATTTTAAACACGAGAGAGTCACAATCACGGGGAAAAACTAAATGGCTTGAGCGGATATTAAACATTGCCACACAAAAACGCAGACGGGTGCGGATAAGTTTCAACCTTGTGCAGAGCTGGCCAAACAACAGTTGGTTGACAGGTGACGCGCTAGTCTGTCGGGACTTCTGTGAGAGTTTTTTGATAGCGACTAGGGCAGGCTACATACTGCCTAGTCGGCAAGGCATGCACCTCGAGACAGCACGAGCGAGAGAGAGAGAGAGAGAGAGCGAGAGAGAGTGAGCGAGCGAGCGCACTAGTGCTGTCGTGTCTGTTCGTAGCGCTTGCTAATATAGCCTACCACAATCATTATGCAGCGGTAGAGCGCTCAAAAACGGGAAAATAGACAAAACCCAATTCACCTCAGATTCCACTGTAAACGTAGGCTAGGCTATTTGTGTCTAATGAAATTTAAAATCATTACACAGATATAGCCTACATCATTTAGCAGGGTTTGTTAAAAAAATCCATCCATCCATCCATCCATCTTCATATTATAACTCTGTGCTTGTGCTGTGTGCATAGCCTTATTGCAGAAAAGGCTGGTATGTTGATCTTACTAGTGAAACACATACTGACTAAAAGGCTACTAATTTGGTCTTTTCTACCAGCCAAACTGCTTGTAGCCAAGATGTGTTAGTTAGGTAGCCAGTAGACTGTCTTTTATAAGGAGCACATTTGGAAGACTAAGCTATAGCACATGAAAGGCTCCAGGTCTTTTAAAATATAGCAACAATAATAGAATAATAATAATTATTATTATTATTATGATTATTGTTGCTATTATTATTGCTATTGTTATTAGTTTTAATGATTTTTTAAAGCTGAGGTGCGTGTATGTATGGGGTGGTGGGTGCACCTAAATTTTGTGCTGGTGCACCTAAAAAAAATGTTTAGGCGCACCAGTGCAACCAGTGCAAAATGTTAGTCTGGAGCCCTGTATCTTTCACACACCTTTCAATAAAATGTAGTACTTACTCATTCATCTAACCTTACTTCAAAAACAATGTACAGAATGATTGACAGGTGTCACTCACCTCCTCCAGCCGCTGGGCGAGGCAGCTGAGGCCTTGTGGGCGGTGCTTGTCCCCCTTCCACGGGTGCGGGGAGTAGCGCTTCCACACCTGTGCCGTCAGGTGCTCACAGGCGCTGACCCACTGCTCGCACACGGCCATGGCCGTCCTCAGGCTCTCCCGTAAGGAGAGGAAGGAGTCCTCCCACAGCTTCAGGGAGCTCAGCTTCCTTTGGACGTACCTGCCCAGAGCTCCACCTGAGAAGATAACACAAATATGTTACATTTTTCTATACAGGTCCAAAGAGAGAAAGAATGCGAGCACATCAGCAGTGCAAGTGATAGACCAAAAAAATGAAAACTGAAAAGAGATAATAATGGTCCGCAACACTGACCAACGCTCCCAAAAAAACAAGGTTGCACTTTGATGAATGTCTGGGTGTCCGTCACAATGTGCTATTAAACTGAGTCCGAAACACTGTCCCATTCACCATTTGGAAGCATTGATCAGTGTTGCAGACCTTAATTAGCGGTATTTCTTTTTAGTTTTCTTAAAGGTCCAGTTTAGACTCAAGGTAAGATAGAAGAGAAATGAGGTATAATGTCACTGAATTAGAATTAAGATTTATATAAATATGTCTTTGTCATTACTACTGAGTATGAAATGGACTGAGCAACCTCAGAGTTTAAGAAAATATAACCATCCCAAACAAATACTAAGGATGCGATAGATATAAAAACATCACATCTCAGTTCACTAAAAAAGACATTGTTAGGGCAAATCCCTACCAGGGGAAAACATGTGTTTCGGTAAGATGTGTTTGGAAAAAAACAGAAACTGATGCAAAAGTGAGTACCGATGACATCCATGAGCCTCTGCATGCGTGCCTCAGAGTAGGGAGCATGATCGGGCTGCTTCCACACGTCATCCACAGTATCTCTGGTCAGGTCCACCAGGTCCAATGCATCAGGCAGCGCCACACTGTCCAGGTTGCCATAGTCCTGTCGCCACAACAAAACAACAACATCGCCCATTACCACAACATTATCAAAGATTACAGATCGAGGAAGTGTGTGGGTGATCAGTCAGGAAAGTAATTTTAATGCTGTTATTGTATTACAGAGTCATCATTCAAATTGTTATTGTATGACAATATTGAAAGATGTACAGTATACAAAGTTGATATGACTACAGTCTACAGAACAGATGTACTGTGCATTCTACACAAAAGAAGCTGACCAAAAGTTTTTTACAAGTTGTTACATGATCTTAAGAAACAACTTATTAGTAAAAAAAAAAACATATGTGTAAAAGGGAGAATCTATGTATTTTAAACAAATACAAAGATTTTCCAAATAAGCCACTAAGAAAATGAATGAATGAATGAATGAATGAATGAATGAATGAATGAATGAATGAATGAATGAATGAATGAATGAATGAATGAATGAATGAATGACCACCTATTTCAGTCAACGACATGACATTACATTACATTTTTAAAGGAACTTTGAAACTATGGAGGATTAATATTAAATGTCAGGTGGAAGGTTATTCCAAAGGTCAGGTACCTTTTCAATGGGCTTGAAGAGCTCCAAGAAATGAGCTGCTCGATCCCGGGCGCTTGCCTTTTCCGCTGACTGAGCGAGATCAGCCCAGTATTGAAACTCATCGCCGGGACTTAGGATACCTGCAGGGTTCAGCAAAATGCCATCATTTGTACCTGGGTCTTTCAAACCAAGGAATCTGATGCATCGCCCCCAAACAATCTTATCTCCCAAACCCAAAAGTACCTGTACCGTTAATGCACTGACAGTAACCGTCCTGTTCATCTATTTCACCCCTGCCCTATATCATATCACCATCCCCAAACTACATTCAATACCTTATCCCCCCCCCCCTTGCATACTAGGTTGACAAACTGCAATTTCACTTTATGATGCTCTTCAACCATCTCTAAGGTTGGTCTCTATGGGACCAAAAATATAATTATGCACTTGATAGAACAGACAGACCTAATACTTACCCAGAACATTTTCCTCTTTAGCACTATGTTTCCCAGAGTTCTCAGGGTTTGACTGCCGCACTACAGAGCCCAAACCTGACTCAAGCTCACTCAGGAGACTCTGGAGCTTGGGATCAAATGCCTTGCTCCACTTCTCATCCTAAAAAGACAAAAGAAAATAAAATAAAAAACCCTCAAAGATTTTGTTAAATATTTCATCTTTGTATACAAAATAGTTATCTGGAAAGGCAACTAGGACAATTCTGTGGACTTTGCATTGACCAGGAAGGCTTAAGTCACTTATGTCATATGTATTCTATACCGTACATTACTATATTATACAAATACCTGTAAGTTCCTTCTTTCATTTGACTTTACTGCTCATACACTTCAGTGTTCAGAGTTTGGCACCAAAAGTCAACAGCATGTAAATTAATCATATATGCCCTTATTCAGCATTAGAAGCAAACACCTCACACAGCCCGATAGGCCGTACATAAGTAATGCATCACACTTTCCCTTTTCCGCATTTCGCACCTTTAGAAGCACTGGGGCGAACACCTGTCGCACTGCCTGGTACAGTGTGTTGATGGGGGACTCCAGCATGGAGGAGACCAGCACATTCTGGTGCAGGTTCTCCTCTGTGATTACGGAGGGCCGCAGTTTGAAGAACACCAGGACCTTCTCATGGCTGTCACCAGATTCAATCTACAATAAGTCGGTAAGAACATAATTAACTAACAGGCAGAGCTGGCTTTAACACTACAAAGATTATGGCAACTTTCCAACATACAAAGAGAAGAGGGCTGAACTTGTTTGTGCCTTGCTGTTCTGATTTAATGTAGTTTCACAGGATTTCACATAACTTGGAAATATATGAATGATTCACATTATACAGTACTACAATATTATGGCTGCCTTGAAAAATAACGGTCAACCCTCTTGTGGACTTGGCTTGTATTTTGTATTCCACTAGGAGAGGAGACTGTTTTGTACCAATACAATATACTGTAGGCCGATATTTGACTGTGCTATATGCAACGATATTCATAACACTGCTTACCCTATTTGACAGTTTCAAGTCCTGTCCATTTCGGATGACTGCAAGAATGAATTCATTTCCATCATCAAGGAAATTGTTGAGCTCAGTGCAGTCTGACAGCGAGGAGGGGGGTTTCAGTTCAAAGTAGTTTGCAGTGGTGGCAAGGATGAATCTTTTGCGAATGTCCTCCGTGTCGTGCGGCATCGTTCACATCTAACATGCAAAGGAAGAAATTCATTTCAGATGTTGCTGCCTGACCTAACCTACTGCAGCAACACATAACGACACTTCCACAAAGACGCGGCAAAATGGGCTCATTCTGAACATCATGCATGTACGTTATGAATTATGACACTTAATTTACAATAGCACACCACGTCGAGATATGATTAACACACCTATAATGAGTTTATACCTCAAATGTTCAGTAGTCTGGTAATGAAAATGTGGGCAACTGGATGTTAAAGAGGCACAAGAAGTTGTATCAGCCATATAGGTAACTGTTGCACATCAATTATACCCTCGTTCTAGACTCGTGTCTTTTAAGCCATTGATGTGCGCAGCTATTCTGGACTTTACGGTCCCATTCACTTCAATTCATTTTTTTGGCGTTTTACATATTTCGGACCGTGCGGACGCCGCTGTACTCGTGCGAGGAAAACAACAATTGTCTCGGGTGCTAAACATGGTCATGGAACGGCTTGCTTAACCAGAATGGTGTGTGTTGTGTCATTTCGAAGATAATTAAAGAAAATCTTATTACAATGGGATTTCTCATAGGCATGGTTTTGCATGTCTCTTATCTCTTTTCATGTTGACTGAGCTATCACCGTTACAAGTTTACAAGGTGCACAGCGCACATATGTATGCATACAAAAAGGAAGAATACATTTCACAGTGTAATTCTGCAAATAATTCACTTCAAAGTTAAGTGTTATTACATAGGCACCATGGTCATCAATATGTGTGTAAGAACAAGTGAAAAAACAAATCGGTCAGTTTGTCAAAGAGGAGATGGTAGATATGCGCAACATAGTACAAAGTATGCATCACACCATGCTTCTGAATGATATGAAGGAAAAATACTGACGGCACATAGCCTACGTCTCTTTCCTCAATAATGCACAGGCCACATATCACTCAAGCAACATTATCTTCATTAGCTAATGTGGCCACAGGGGGGCGATATTGTAGGGCACGCTGAGACATTCGGATTCAATTTAACTCACTATTAGGCTATATAACAAAGGTTGCATTATAGGCTAGGCCAGTGATTCCCAACCTATGGGTCGCCAAAGATCCACAGGGGGTCGCGAAGCCCTCTTGAGTTTAAGGGGTTTCATTTTAATACCATATGTAGCCCATGTTGAATAAATGACAAATGCATAGAAGCAACAAAATTTAAGTGCTACATTAAACATTTATTCTGTTTTTGAACAAAGACGAATTGAGGAATAAAATGATGACTAAAATGAGTTTTCGTAGGAGACAGAGCGTATCGAGTGACTTCCTCTCATGCGGGCGCTGGGTCACCAAACCTTACAATAGTAAAAACATGGGTCCCTGAAGAAAAAGGTTGGGAACCACTGGGCTAGGCTACTACATATAGTCATTAATTGGCAAACAATTCATGTTGTTTCTATTGTAATGGGATTGCTACATTCAAGAAGTTTCCAATGTCTTTCATCTCCTCTGTCTTTTCCATGTTTGTAGGTTAAGAATTAACAAACAAAATCTTAAAGGGACAGTTTGGTCAATTTCAACATGCAGTTGTATTCCTCACGCTACCCTTGACTTGTCAGTACCTGGTGATGCCACATTTTTCGGCTCAGCCCTTTCCGAGATATGAGCAATTCTAATGGGGGCAGCGTTTGTTTACATTTTAAAAAAATAAAACATAGGCCAACTCCAAATATTTTCCCAAAAGGTACTGCTGCTTGCTAGTTGTCTGCTGATGTTTTATAACCTTTTGGATGTTTTTGGGAATAAATAAAAATGTTTTTTTGAAATGTAAACAAAGAGCTGCCCCCATTACAATGACCAGGATCGGCTGAAGAAAGAAAAAAAAATCTCAGGCACTGACAAGTCCAGGGTAGTGTGAGCATTACAACTGCATGTTGAAATTGACCAAACTGTCCCTTTAACATTGTACTGCATGTTTTAGATGGGCCCATGTACAAAGTACTTCAAGTCTGTCTGTAGGGCACATCAAGGGTCTGTGAGAAAAGGGTGCTTGCGCTGCTGACAATGTGTAAATGCTTCCATTACATCCTATAGGCCTACATATGATGGCTACAAGAATTTCTGCAATGTGTTGTGTTGTTTTGAAGAAAATTGAATAAAATCTTATTATAGTGGGATGTCATTTGCATGATTGGACAGGTTTCATATCTCTTAGCATGTTCACTGCGTCATCACCATTTCATCTTACAATGTGCAGAATGATCAGAACTTTCTGTAATTCTGAAAATAAGTAACTCTGAAGTTAACAGATCATACCACATATGTAATAAGTAGTGCAAATTGAGAATGATTAATTTCTCAAAGCAGACACTGTGGATGATATGTAGCATAATACACAGTATGTGTCGCTATGTGCTCCTGAAAGATATGCTGAAGACATACTGAAGGCACAAATATTTATTTTCCCAATAAGCCTTATAATGTAGGCCTATAGGAGTGAGGTTACATACACGTGAGTAAAAGTTGAATGCTGAGTGGCCTTGAACCCACAACTTATGGTATGGACAGCATGACTTCATCCACTAAGCTACCACAGTTTCATAAGAAATGTTAAGACCAGAAAGATATGTCGTCGTTGTGCATTTTAACACAATAAATCATATAAAATATATTTTCCCTGCACCATTACCTCATTGTCTGAAGTATGATGAAGAAATGATTGTAGGCCTATATGATTTTTTAGTGCTGTGATAATGTGCACAACAAGAAGTTTTCTGGTCAAACAAATTCTACTGAAACTGTGGTAGCTTAGTGGATGGAGTCATGCCTACCATTCCACAGGTTGTGGGTTTAAGGCCCATCAAAGGACAATTTTTACACTCGATGTTACCTCACTTCTGATAGGCCATGATTAGTCTAATTCAGTAAATAGATATTTGTGCGTACAGTATTTCTTCAGCATACAACTCATGAGCATATTTCGATGAATACTGTGTATTATGGTGCATATCTACCGTCTCCTCTTTGACAAACTGACCGATTTGTTTTTTCCACTTGTTCTTACACACATATTGATGACCATGGTGCCTATGTAATAACACTTAACTTTGAAGTGAATTATTTGCAGAATTACACTGTGAAATGTATTCTTCCTTTTTGTATGCATACATATGTGCGCTGGGCACCTTGTAAACTTGTAACGGTGATCGCTCAGTCAACATGAAAAGAGATAAGAGACATGCAAAACCATGCCTATGAGAAATCCCATTGTAATAAGATTTTCTTTAATTATCTTCGAAATAACACAACACACACCATTCTGGTTAAGGAAGCCGTTCCATGACCATGTTTAGCACCCGAAACAATTGTTGTTTTCCTCGCACGAGTACAGCGGCGTCCGCACGGTCCGAAATATGTAAAACGCCAAAAAAAATGAATTGAAGTGAATGGGACCGTAAAGTCCAGAATAGCTGCGCACATCAATGGCTGAAAAGACACGAGTCGTTCTTGGCATAGCTAGCTTGCAAAGCTGTAAAAGTTTGGCACGATACATTTACGATAAGGCCGTGTGGTGGGCGGCTGGTGAGACACTTATTACGTCGGTGAGACACATTTTGTATCGGAATAGGAGTTGACTGGCAGTAATGTGTGAAAATTGCCCCATGCTGAAAATAAGCCATTTTGGTTATTAGCCATCTGGACAGCTTGTCGTCAACTTAGCTGTGATGCTAGCTACCTAGCAAGCCTCCTAACATTACTCACCATAAGTAGCTGCTTTCCCAGTTGTAGATGAATGTGGACATCAACGCACTAATGTGAGCTGTGCGCAGTGGTGTTGCAAAGAATACATTTATCGGGCGATTGACAGCTCCTGACCAGACCTCTCTCACAGCTTGCTGCAGTAACGTCAGTGGTGCTTGTGCTATGTTGCTGAAACATTGGCGAAGCTGACGTAGTTACCCTGGGCACAACGAAATGTGCGTACAGTGCGCCAGGAAAAATACGTAGCACATCGCCCAAATCAACTCGTATCGAGCTATCGCAGCTCGATGCCTTGCCACGGTTTTGCGTTTGGCGGCAAGAAGTTGCGCTGTGCAACTAGTTCTACGTCGTGCTGCATTTCGTCCCACATTCGAGGACAGGAGAAGAGTAGAAGAAACAGTCGACCAGCAGTGGTGCTCAAACTGTGGTACGCGTACCACTGGTGGTAGGCCTACTTGTAAGAATTATTTTTTGGTGCCTTGATTAGAAGACTGATCAATTGTTGCAGTCGAAATTTGGCTTTACACGCGTCTATCCTCACTCTGTGTATCCTCTAAGAACACATGATGAAACCACCCAACAGGCATCAACTGCACTACACTCAGACACAGACATCGATGGTGTTAAGGGACCTAGTCAACTGCTGCTCCTTCCTAATTTCGACATAATCAAACATTTTGTCCCAGAGTACATGCACAGTGTTTGCCTTGGTGTAACAAAACAATTTGTCAGTATTTGGTGTGATTCTAAAAACTCAGCTTCACCATTTTATTTACAGCCAAAAGTTATTCAACAGATTGGTCATTCTCTCCTCAACATACATCCACCAAATGAAGTCAAAAGATGCCCAAGGTCTTTGTCTGAGAGACACTATTGGAAGGCATCTGAATGGAGGGCATTTCTTTTATTTTATTCCCCCATTCTTTTAAAAACAGTTTTACCCCAGCAATATTTTAATCACTGGCTTTTGTTCGTTTTCTCCATTTACACACTCCTCCAGGGCCATGTAGAAAAAGCGGATCTTTTGCTTGCTTCCTCCTGTCTTACACGTTTCGTTGTTGAGGTACCAGAGCTTTATGGGAAATGTCATGCGTCTTTCAATGTTCACTGCTTAACCCATCTTAGCAATGCAGTTGACATGTGGGGTCCGCTGTGGGCCAATTCTGCATTTCTTTATGAAGACACAATTGGCACTCTTCTTGACATGTCCAATGGCACACAGGCAGTACCTGAACAAATTTTTAAAAGATTTTTGAACACCAAAACACTAATGCACCATACTGAATTATTCAACAATGCCTCTGATGATGTCTGTGATCTTTTTAACAAACTTGGCAAATAAGAATATATGATGATTTTGCTCAGGTGAATACTGCCAGAAACATTGTAAAGTTCAAAAAGACCAAAGAAATACTACTGTGTAAACCCAATGACATTTTGTGCAAATGGTTTTGCTATGTACTAGAGGAGTCAGTTTACTTATCCATATGCCTGTACTAGAGAATGTCTAAGGATAGTAAAGTTGTACTAAAGTGTTTTGTCTTTAATAGTTTTTATTGTTGTAAACAATAATTGTAAATATGTATGTAGCCAATACAATAAAACCAGGTCTAGTCAAGCGGTTTATGGTCACTTCAGTAATAGGTTGCCTGTTCAGGTCAGAGCAGACTTTAAGATCCTGCTGCTCACGTGCAAAGCCCTACACGGCCTAGCACCCACTTATTTGTCTGAGCTGCTCAGACCCTTTATTCCAGCTCGGTCCCTGCGTTCCATGCATTCTGGACTCCTGTCTATCCCTGAGGTGTGGAAGAAGTCAGCTGGCCACAGGGCTTTTGCCTTCTGCGCATCACAACATTTTTCTGTCACTTCCTGTATATTCTACAGAGTATCTACTTTCAAATGGTACCATCCACTTCATGATAGGTCAAAGTATGCAGACACAGGAACCATTTAAGTAGACGTGCAAAACCTTTAAAAAAAAACCTCAAAAATAGCGCCACAGAGGTTAAATTACTATAACCAACTTTTTGATTATTTCCCGACCATTTTTTTATGTTAATCATTTTCTTCTATTATCTTTAGAATTCATTTTTATGTTATTTTATTTTATCTTATTTTTGTTTTACAGTGTTTTGAGACCATGTTGTATGGTGATACTGCACTTAAAGCAATAGGCTGATTATTATTATTATTATTATTATTATTATTATTATTATTATTATTATTATTATTATTATTGAGACAAAATGTAGTAAATACCACACTGTAGGCCTATTGTAGTAGGGCCTATAGGCCTAATATAGTAAATTAGTATTCTGTGGTATATTAAAATGTGTAGTGGCTCACTATAGTATTTGCCATAGTATAGGCTACTACAATGTCTAAAAAAAAACTACTATAGTAAATACCACACTGTATTGTAGTATATTATAGTAAATTATAGTATTCTGTAGTACACTAAAATGTGTAGTGCCTCACTACAATATTTACCATAATATACTACAAACTACTACAGTAAATCCCACACTGCAGTGTAGTACACTATAGTAAACTATAGTAAACTGTAGTATAGTAAAATATGTAGTGACTTACTATAATATTTACTATAGTATACTACAATTTAAGACAACTACTATAGTATTTTCCACACTATATTGTACTATAGTTCACTACAGTATTCTATAGTATACTGTAGTAAGTGCTGTAGTAAACTATAGTATTTTTCCCCTGGGAAATGTCTCCTTGATCTCACATTTTGTATTGAACTGTATGAATCTGAAAACATAGGCTAATGCAGGTTGCAGAATAATACTAGACAAGCAAGACATTTTAAAAAAAATCAAACTTGCACTGAATGTGACCGTAGCTGTTGATGCCGTTATGAATCTCCTGTAGACTTATTGACTGGCAAAAGTGAATTATGGAAGGCCTTTGCTGCTATATTCTAATGTTGGTTGTCAAGGTGGTGCCTACTCGGAGAGCTCAATATTTTCTCGAGTGGTACTTCACACAAAAAGTTTGAGAACCACTGGACTAGTAGACTTGGATTATTCTGCCTGCCTACGTTTCACTTTAATATCTGGACTGCCCCTAAGGTGTTTTCTCGTCAGAAATGCTATTTGCTGCACACAGACGATTACGTTGAACGTAGAAAATCTTTCGTACACCCTGGCACATCTGTCCCGAATACCCCATCCCCTCCGAGTGATTTTAAATCAGCATTTTCCTTGATAGTGTCTGCTCGGAAGACAGTGAGAAACCGTTTGATTGCAGAAACCACTGACGCATGTCGATATGCTTATTTGTTCATGAGTAAGAATCAATTGGCTGAACAGCAGAGTGGGAATCTGTTGTGTGTTTGCCTATTTGACACTCATATCCAGTCGTTTCACTTTTTACAGTTTATAACGCTTTCAAAGGACGGCAAAAGGTCCCCAAAAGACTGGTTCACGCAGTGTGGGAACAGGTACCAGACAGATCAGGTAAACTTGCTTTCTCTTTCATGGTATTAGGCCTATGTGCCTGTCATCGTGTGAAATTGTATAACATGCACAAGGTCATGCCTTTTAATCAGTGTGAACGAAACAGCTTGGAGCCTAAAAGACTGTTTTCCTTATTACCAGATGAAATGGATGCAACTCGGAGGCAATGGAGCATGTTGCTGTGAGTGAACGTTTTATCTAACACTCAGACCTTTTCATTTGTTTGTCAGCGTATTATTGTTTTGTTGTCTCTCGTACTGACCTGTACTTTGCCTCATTGGTTGTCTCCTCCCCAGGGATCATTGCGCCAGGTGCAGGAGTGTTGCCATCGAGGTGTGTGGCCAGGTCGCGTGCCAGTGGAGGAACTGCCTGGTGGAGACAAGAGATGGTGCACTCCACTGGGGCCTGATTGCCCACACGTATGATGTGAATGGAGTGAGTAGCAGGACTCTTAGGTTTTGCATTACCGTTACTCTGTTGTGTTCTCCAACTACAGTAGGCCTACATACGTACAGTAGTCTAAAATGTTGATTATCACACACCCCTCCAATTAAAAAGACACCTCCCATCCCATCTTGTTCTATATTTATATTATATATCTATATCTATATTATAGATTTTTGGTAGATGTGATTCCGACACAGGCGTCGATGAGAGGAGAAGGTCTGAGCTGACGGAGCTGCTTGTTAGTGGCAGATTTGAGGTATGGAATCATACATAGCTGCTCTCTGTCAAATTATACATGAACAGTATAGGTCTATGTCACACAACACAGCTCGTTCAGGTGTACGTATCCTCTAGTCTAGTCTACCTATCGGCATTATTACAACTGTTGAAGAAGCATGTCTAAGAGGCATTGACAGTATATATAATAGTCAATGCTAAGAGCCAATGGTCTAGGGCAGGGGTCCCCAACCTTTATGGATCTGAGGGCTACTTGGGGATATCCGAGGGCTACCAGTGGGCTACTTTCTTCAAAATACTCTACCGATATCTTGACATCTTTCTCAAGTCACATTATGATTGAATTATAGTTTGCTTATTAGGTTATAAAAAAAATCTTTATTGTTTATAAATAAATATCATATTTAGATGAAGAAAAGTATTAACTGTGACTTAAGTCTTGTTGTGCAATATCTATTAACATCCTTGGTGGGCACCTCAGAAGCTCTTGGAGGGCTACTTGGCGCCCGTGGGCACCACGTTGGTGACGCCTGGTCTAGGGCATGATATAAGTATTTACATTGTAATTATGATCAGCTCCACAGTTCTCTTACTGTGAATGGGCAGAAAAGGTGTTAATTACGGGTACAGAAAGAAATAACCCCTGCCATAGTTTCCTTCTTACATAGGGGACTTCACTGAGAAACTGGTATACAGTACCTGTCTTGGGTAATCCTTATAGGATCACTAAGTTCACAATGGTGGTCAAATGCATTACACCCCTTCGCTACTGTGTAAGTTCATAATGCTGGTCAAATTCATTACATCCCCTTTGGTACACTTAAAGTTGCGAGATTCACACTTGCATCACTATCAAAATGCATGTGCTAGAGCTCTACTCATACTGTGCTGCATCAAGGTAGCCTAGGTCGCTAGGGGCGTCTAGATTTCTAGGCTAGCATCAAGGACTTTTTAAGTAGTTTTTTCCTTAGAAGTTGTTTCATGCTTGATAGTAAGGGTGGGCGATATATACCGTCTGCGAAGTTATCGCAAATGTTGTTTTGACGATGAATAATTTTGCAATATCGAGATATTTTTATGAAGTCGCTAAAATCAACAAAAGCGCTGTGACAGGACTCATTCAGACAGTGACGAGCCTTTCAGCCAATAGCAATGTAGTTGTGAACTGGAGAATAAAGTCTGTGAACCAATGAGCAGACAGTGCTGAGGGGGGCGGGCTGCAGCGTTTTGCCAGACAGGGAGAGAAAAATTTCCGAGCAGTGTTGCCAATTTAGCGACTTTTGGCCACCTCTGGCGACAAAAAAATCATCTAGCGACTTAGCGACTTTTCAGGCTCAATCTGGCCGAATCTAGCGACTATTTCGCTTGTCTTGTGAGAGGCAAATCAGTCTCCCTCCCCACGACACCACACAATGCATTTTCAGTGGCGGGTAGAGACAGACGTGACACATGATGCACTACGGTGTGGCAGCTTTTGTGATACGCACAGGAATTCTCATGCACATGTACATCTGCTTGTATGAGGCTACGGCAAGCGATATGGGACAAAGATATGGCAGGAACCGAATGTCAACATAAACCGAGATTACACAATCTTCGATATGGTCACCAAATGTTTTGGGACTGTCATTTATGTTATGCCTACACTTTGGAATTAGATCAGAGTCTTGTTGTTACACAGGTATATTTGATTTACCTAAACTTTACTCGGTCTACTACAAGCAGATACAGGGGGCATGAGAATCCGGTGCGTATCACAAAAGCTACCACAACGGCTCCTTGGGATATGCATATGACAAATTTAAATGAGCACTAGCAGGCTGGCCGCACCGACCGCAGTGAATCTCAGGCACATTGCGACAAAAAACTAATCTAGCACCATTTGCGGCTTTTTGGTGCATCTGGCGACATTTTCTGTGACAAATTCATAGTTTTCCCGCATAATTCTGATTCTGCGCCGCCGTCAGAAGCATTTCCCACGGTTAAGCAGGGCTACAGATTAGCTCTGATCTCCAAAAAGTAGCTAGCACCGCCCCTTTGTACTGTGAACGAAGGCATGTGGGCACGTTTTCTGTAGATCAGGGCGCCGTGCGTGACATTGTGACGTCATACGTAACGTCATGACGTCATCTAGCGACTTCTAGCGACTTTTCAGCAAGCCCATAGCGACTTTGGCTGATTTTCTTTTGGCAACACTGTTTCCGAGTCATTCGTGCACACAGCACTGCTGCTGCTGGGCACTGGAGGAGAGTTGCTGTTATCCAAATGGTGGATTTACATGAGGAATTCAACCATTAAACCAGCCATTGCATGGTGCTGAGGGCGTTTTGAAACTATGTGCTTTACTTAGCAACCGTCTGTGATTATAGGAAGCTAAATAGTTAGGAAGATAAATAGCTTTGTCTCTGGTCTGAGAAATCGCTAGTTAGCATGCTAGTTAGCGAACTAGGCTAAGCAATGTTGTTCTCTACAACTATTAGTGGCTGTTACTCACTACTCAAACACCCACCTGCATACAGATGGCATAACTGCTTAGGTGTACAAGTACTGTTAAGTTAGACTGGTGCAGTGAGTTAAATTACAATGTATGAAATTCAACACATGCTATTTGCAGCTGCCTTAGTTTCATATCCATGTGTTTCCAGTCAAAAATGATTGTCATCTAACAGAATCATAAGCAATACATTATAAAACTATTTTTTATTTACATGGATATGTTTTCATGCCAAGTGATGAAGTATTACTTTACAGACCAGAGCATATGCATGTTATTAAATTCAAAAGCTCTTCAGCACAGCATTTCTCCCAACTCTCTGTCCCTCCCCAGTTACAACACAAATGCAGCACTACTAACAGTGCAGAATTGAAATTACTCTGGAATCATGCACAAATAGACAGCATAAATGTGTAGCGTTGTTATACTGCCATGCTTTGTGATGTAGCCTAGTGTAGACATGTCATCATTTATGCAGACCTCTTGGTAACATGCAGTTTAGGCTACATAGGCCTACAAATTATCTGCTTTACTCACCCTGCCCTGCCAAATTCCTATACAGTAAAATTTTTGCAAGTGTTTTTTGGAAATTATTGTCAACTTATCGTTATCGTGAAAATTCTAAAACTTATCGAGATAATTTTTTTTTGCCCATATCGCCCACCCCTACTTGACAGTATCAGAGAATCTTTAACCAGTGAGAATGACTTAATTGTGTTCTATGTATTCTACAGCCATCACCACACCACCCACACCTGACCAATGGGCAATGAGCCCACTTACAGGTATTTGTGCATCTTAATTCATTTTTCCTGGACAATCACAAGAAGCTACATATATTATGATGATGATGATTATTATTGTTATTACTGCTGTTATTATTATTATTATTATTACACTACTATTAACAACAATAACAACAATGATTAATTTAAAAAAATGACAAATGAATATTTCTCTGAAGCTGTATGCATGATGTCACCATAGCAATGATATTATTTTCTTTACTGTACACAGACACATTCCTTCAAGAGCTTGATGCAGAAGAAATTCAAGTGCAGGCTCCATATACTGCAGCAACCCCAGCAACTGATTGGGCCACCAGAAGTGAGGCCACAGCAGAGAGGTGGATGGAGGCAAGGCCCCAACTACTTGTGAATGCCTTGCCAGCTCAAGCTGTGCAAATGCTGTCGTGTGACCACTGTCATTTTAAAAAAGGCAGTGGTGGAATGAAAAGAATGCCTCCCTAATTCGTTTTATTGGGAGGAATGTGATATGAAGGCACACACTATGATGTCCCTGCACAATAGGAGATCAATGATACTTGGATTTTACCACCCATTACCACCAGGTGTAGTGGTGGAACAGGATGGTGGTACCTACTGCCTAGAGATGATAAAAAACCCGGAGGATCCGGTTGGAGAGCCGGGTAAAGACCTCATCCGAACACACCGGATGACTGTCGTGCATTGATCCGCCAAAGGCGGGTCAGACGGCATTTCATTAATAGCCTATGTCAACAAAATGGCAGTTACAGCGCGAGAAATTGTGAAACCGGAATATATCCTCTTTAGTTGACTACAACAGCCATTCTCTAATCTCCCTAGTATGCTGTTCAGTCACGAACAGTCACTGAGTAAAACTGAACCAACTCCCGCCTCGTCATTCATCGAGCCTGTTTGATCCGTCCAGCCTATGTTGTGGCCAATTGAGTGTTTGAGTCGCGGATCCCCGCTCCCTATGCGTGTGCTTCTGACTCTGTTGAGGTCTACATTTTAATGTTAATAGTGCTCTGCCAACGCTTTAACATCTCAGTCTGTAGGCTACTCTTAGGGAAATTATAGTCTACAGACGTGACTCTACTATCACTCACTGCGTTACAGCAAAGCCACTGCTGCTGTCACTCCCCTCGTCCGAGTCACTCAGCAGCGGCGCCCTCGGCGACTCGGTGAGACGAATCCTGACTGAGTTGTTGGTAGCAGCGAATCCCCTACGGATCGGATCAATGCTTAAGTTTCGTTTTTGCCACGAGTGTGTGAGTCGCAAGGCAACTCGGCAGCGGAAGCGAGTGGTCATCTGCTGCTCGCCTCCTGACTGTCCCTGCTCAACTAGACTTCTGCTCCCAAATGTTTGACTTTTAGTCTTCTTAAATACAAACACACACATTATTTATTGCAAAATCAGGAACATGCCGTTTCACTGCTGCCAAAGGCTGTTCGAGTTGTGGTTTCATGTTTAGTGAGGAGACCCAGGTGGGTCGGATCGCAGCATGAGTTTAGGAGCTGTTACATTCATAAAGTGAGTTTTGTTGATCAAACTGTCTTACTCTTTGATTTATCAACGTGAATTGATAAATGGAACAACAAAGGCGAGGCGCATAGCTACTTAACGGCAGAAACGTTTTAAAAATACAATATTTTTATTTATTTTAAATAAGTGATCCGTGTGATCCGATTGATCCGTCTAATCCGGATACCCTCCTTGGAATGATCTAATCAATCCGGACGCCTCAAAGATTCGAGTTTAGCACCTCTACTACTGCCATACCAACCAAGGTAAGTATGTCACTCTGTCTGTAACATTATGCGTTTTTCGGTAAAATGAGGATGTTGGTTTATTGATTTCTGAATGAAACATATTGATTGGACCCTATTCCCATCTTTTTAGTGCGGCTTTTACCTATACGGACACCACAGCGTATCTGTGAATGTGAATCATCCACTACGTGTGTAGGTTCAGGCAGAGGAGTTGTTTTTATAAACCTGAATGGTAAGCAAGTAATACATGTCATTGTATTGCACTCATAACTCAAAATTGTTAAATTCACATATATGACAGCTCTTGAACAACACACTTCATTTGTTCTGTCTTCGCTTTTGAAATATTTCTCCACTAGGCCGATATGACCTGTCCCTGCCACAGGTCACTTGTAACACCTGCAGAAGAAATTCAAGTGCAGGCTCCATATACTGTGCAAATGCTGTCGTGTGACCATTAATGTGTGCGTTTTTGTTCCATCAACCTGTAATTGTGGCTTCTGAGCACTGTCTATGTCCATACTGTCTTAAGTCCATGTATAAGTACTGTCTATGTCTATACTGTCTATGTCCTTACCTAGATTAGTCTATGTCTGTATGGGAAAGCAAGAAATGTAATTTCAAATTCTTTGTATGACCAGTGCATGTAAAGAAACAATGACAATGACAATAAAACCTACTTGACTTGACTTGACTTGACTTTTCATTCCACAGGGCCTTAAACCACTTCAGGGGAGAGGTTTACGCGTAGCCCCTGATTTTGCTGCAGGGGCTGGCAGCATTAAATGAAGTGAATTTTTTCTGTATGGACATAACATGCAATTTTGTGCCATATCTTCAAAAAGTTGCCGCAGCATATCCTGAATATGTACCTTTGCTGGCGCTGAAGCCCCTCCTGTCAGTGCTTCATGCCAAAACGCATGAACTGCAATGCCAGGTGAAATGTTGCTAACAGTTTTTAACTGACATTATTACAGATGTAACTAATTTATTATTACCATTATTACCCCAGTGAGTGTGATGTATTATTATATGAAGCAAGGTATATTCAAAGATAATGCTGCGTATATTCCAAACTACTCACAAGCTATGTGTTTATTTCCGTCATTTAGATCGACATGATGCAGGAGAAATATGCGATGTGAGTAAAAAACATGCCCAGTCGATTTTCGCTAGCTGCTCCCTGTGCCCAGCGAAAATGCTACTGTAGCCCATCTATGAACAATATGAGGAAACCATACTTTTATTTTTTATTTTACCTTTATTTTACCAGGGAAATAAAATCACATTGATAATAAAATTCTCTTTTACAAGTGAGCCCTGGCCAAGGCGGCAGCACACATAAAAGTTACATTTACAGACAGGACACAGACAAAACAGAACAAATCAATATGGATAAAGAGATTAAATATAACACAATAAAATCATAAAATAATAAACATAAAACAACATTAGAAGGAGATTAAAATATTAACAGACAGATTTAAAAGTGTCATTAAGATAGGTTTTAAACTCAGCTACAGACATAAAAACAGCAAGCTTAACGCTTAGTACCGACTGGGGAAATTGGCAGGCGGGATCCGCGACGGTGTGGTCACGGATACTCCCAGTAGATTCTCCCCGGGGCTGACTACACTGCTCACCCGACTTTCGAGCCTCGCGGCGCGGCATGTGTCTCGCAGCTGACACCGGGTAGACCGAGCGAGATAACAAACGGCGAAAGCTTGTTTGCACACATTACTCACCCAATATCACAACACAGTGTGTAAATGGCTTAAATTTGATTGTGTTTCGGTCCTAGACAACATTAAAGCCCCGCTATATCATTATAGAAGTACAGATGTAGTCTAATATAAGCTTGTAGCTGCCTGGTTCTGGTAAAATGCTAACGTTAGCTTACCCGGTTAGCTCAAAACATCGAGTGATCAAATGGCAATGTGGGGTAACCTATTTCTGTTACATAAGTTCGTGGTGCATTTTTACATCAATCCGTGGTAGTCGTGACATTTATAAGCATTTAGGGTCTTTATATTAAGCAAAAACGTGATGTTGGAAATCACAGAAATCGCCGCCATGTTTTTCAAATTTTTTTGTAACTCCCGCCCTTGCTACCCATACGCCCATCTGATTGGTTATTGGACCATCAAATTTGCATGATATAGAGATCTCGTCTATATCAAACTGCGTCCCACTGCGATATCGCTTCACCTCCGCGCTGTCAAACGCGATATCGCCCACATTCAAAGTCAATGAGAGCGGAACAGAATTACTCTGTGTGGGTACGGGCCGTGAGAGATTTCTGCAGTTCATTCCAGTGAGTTGGGGCACAATCAGTGTTGCCGGATGTGTCTGATCAAATCCCGCCCAAAAGGTTCTCAAAAACCGCCAAAATGTGCTAAATTCCGCCCAAATTCAACAAATTACATTGACTTATATTGGCCCAAAACGGCTTTAAAAACCGCCAAATGGCCCTTTTTTCCCGTTTTTGCCTGCCGACGCTCATCCCAAGTAGCCCAATTGGGCGGGCACCCGCCCAATCTGGCAACACTGGGCACAATGAATAAAAGCAGTTTTACCAAATTCAGTTTTTATCACCAACCATACTTTTAATAGCCTTGTAAGGTAGGGAAATTAAGATGTCTGCCAGCTTACATCAATGCATTTCAAAACCTAAACGGCTTAGATGACGATGCCACGTTTTTTTATATAGCCTATTTTTAATCATCTATGTCAAAGCCTATGTCAAATCAGAGAGCTACCATCATCAAACCATGAAATTCCGTGCTTTTTGGTCACAAAATCATCACAGAACGAATTAAATGGAATCCAAATGTCCAAATCCAAATATCTACCAACTCCTGAATGTGCCCAGTTACATGTCCTGTGAAGCCTTATTTGTTTAGCCAGCAGCAAGCAGCAGATGCACAGGCAAGCATGAACAAAGCACACACATCCCACTCTAAAGGGCCGTACACACACGTCGCCGCTATTTACTCGCTACTTGCTCACTCGCCTACTTGCCACTCGCTCTGGGTGATTTTGTTTACTGGTTGTCATGGTTCCCGCTGTCCGCGCCAATGACGTCCGTACGAAAAAAAATGTAGGCCTACGCTGTTTAACGTTGATCGTGTGCTGTGCACAACCATGCATATGAGCCTTTGATGGTGTACAGTGTATGTATTTTCCTCAACACTTTTAACCAAAGCGTGATGGCGTGCAGAAGTTGGGTGGTCAGAACGCCACAGGGGCAACGTCACCTGTCAATAATCTGTATTCTGCATTCCAATTGGTTACTCGCTTAACTCGCGTCGCTCGAAGATAAAATAAGTTTATCTCGGAACCCGCCCACATCGCATCGCTTGTACTCTCCTCGCCTACTCGCCAGCGAGACTCGCTGGAATACGTAGACCACAGACCTGTATTAACCTAGACTGGCAATGCCCCTCGAAATTTTCGGATTTCTCAGAGCCTCAGAATCGTAGTCCGCCATCTTAGTGGAGACTCCCGTAATTACGTAATGACGTCATGCACCGATGGGTTTTTAAAAAAATATTTTTTTTGCAACACTGGTTCACTAGTTAAGTTGGACCAGGCCATGTGTAACGTCTTTAGAACAATAGCTCTAGTATAAATTAATGTTCTAGAAAAGTCTCTCTCTCAAGTGGCTCGTTATTTTCACAGCTGCAATGTGCTGTGCCGTGTTGTTGCTAGGTTACCTTCAGCGTCCTTGGGGGGGGGGGGGGTATTAATAATAGCACAGTTACCGGTAGCTTCACTGAAAACGTACGGCTTATTTAAGAAATATACATACCAATATACACAGTTGTCATTACATCTGAGTTAAGTACATAAAATAAGCTTTACACACGTAAGCATGGCCGATTCAGTGTCACAAATATCCACAAACCTGCATAAGCGGCAATGAAAACAGTCGGCTTCGGGGTTGCCAGATAACACTGATTATTTTCGTCCATTTTTACCCACAGACCGCCTTCCTCAACGGCCCCGATTGGGCGGGAAACCGCCCTATCTGGCAAGACCGCTCAGCTTCAGGCTCTCTAATAAAACGTTTGGAGGTAGTGAGGGTTATTTCATTATTGGAGTGAGAATTTAGACGTTACGACTTGTCAAAATCTTACAAAAAATGATTGAAACCCACTTTGATAACGTTGTAATCACCGTTTGAAATCGTATGCATTCCTATGGCTCACAGCTGCGATAGTCTCCACTAGGCGGGGCTACGTCTGTGGGAGGAGCCCACAGGGCGCGAAAAAAGCAAAGATGTCTGCGCCCAGTCAATCCGAAAAGCTGCCACTGGCTAGAACCGCCCATTGCCAGTCTAGGTTAATACAGGTCTGTGACGTAGACATTCTATTGACTTCATCCGCTGAGCTAGTAACTAGCAGCGACATGTGTGTACGGCCCTTAAGGAAGCTGTTTGACACCACACCCTACATCATTATACAGGCACCTTTCGGCGAAATTTGCCGTTTTGAAATCAGAATGGGTAATTTCTGTGAATTGTGTAGATCCGAGGAGAATGAAAATTGGGGGGGGTCAAGCGAGGAGAAAACTGTAGCGCCAACTTACTGTATCATTAAGTAGCGCTCTACCGCAGAAAACTTCATACAGTTTCAGGAGAGATTCCACAACTGACAATGACGTTTGGCCAATCACAGTATTTGTTTCTGTCGGCACAGCCAATAACGTGAACGAACACAATCTAACTCCCGCCCTTCATACTTCTCTTGAAAGCCCAGTTTTAAACAGGTGCTGGTCTGCGGGGCTGGCTTGTATCAAAATCTTTCTTTATAGTTCTAGAACATCTCTGATTATAAGCAAATGTTCAAACGATCTGTCACAGATAGTCTACACGTTTCCCAGAGAGGTAGCTACCGGTATTTGAGATCATGATACTTGTTATGAGATCAAGACGCAAGCATTTCGATGAGAAGTGAGTGGATGTAGTTAGCCACAGTAGGTAAGCTGTTTTTCCTAATAATTTGAAACCGCATTTGCCCTGCCCACGTGAAACGTATTTATTCTCAAAAGAGCTCCGTTAATGAAAGCTTGGGTAGGCCTACGGCACGTTTTCCTGACGGATCTGTGCGCTACGAAATGGCGAAAGTATCTCTAGTAGGCACTACGGAGAAGACGCGCAGGCTACGCAAGGCATCCAACATAATGCTTCGAATCATATGCTGCGGCTTCTTATAGCACGCACGGGAGAGGGAGAGGGAGAAAGAGCGAAGCCTAACTTTGTCAATCGTTTGACACGGGACAAATTGTTATAGGAATCATGCCACGTTTTTTGTAATCTCTTGGTAGCCTACATCTAAATGACATTAAAAATCTACCGATTTATATTTAGTGGAACACGGTCAAACAGTTTTTTTTACGGTCAAAGTTGGAGCTTTCCTATTATTTTTTTCATAGGGAAACAGATATACTAGGTGAATGGACTAAAATTTCAGTAGTTTATCCAAACTGTGACAAAGATTTTTTGTATTAGGCCTACAAGTTGTCTGAAATATGATGATTAACTGTTCAAACGAGATCACAACCAGGCAAGCGTTGAGGGGACATTGGATAGTGTTGAGAGGAGGGGGTGCTTAGTTGCCATTGGGGGCATTAGTCCATTTTATTTTAAGGGGGGCATTGGCAGGGTTTTGATGAGGTCAATGGGGTGATGGGAAGCTTATGATGATGTCAAGGGGGAATTTATTTTTTAAAAAGGCTGAGAACCAAAACCCATTTTATCAATCTATCTATCTATCTATCTATCTATCTATCAAAAACGCAACTGCACACCACACCTGCGTGCGCACCGCTGCAGCACACGCGCCGCCCCGCCACGCCGCACCTTTCTCACCTTTTTCACCCCTGACCCGTTTTCATGCCTGATTATATTCAGGTATTCTTAGAGACAATGAACAATTTGAGAATTTATTTTTGTATTCCACATAAGCAAACAATGTATTTATTCCCCCTTTACCAGTGCCCACTAGGCCTACTGCCCCCTCCTGTCATCAGCCAAAAAGTATTGGAAATAGTCAAAATAATAAGCCTGCTATATTTTGTTCGGTAATTAACTTAATATATGTCTGGCAAAAATGTCATTTTCAGCACACAAGGGCGATTCGGTAGATGTGCGTGCGCCGCTAAGAAAAAAGGTCGATTTGATGGTCAAAATGTCCAGGATTTTTGTCAAAGTGAGGTGGAAACACTAGGATCAGCTGATTTGTGGCAGGGCTTTCACTTTCTGTGCCTACCCAGGATTGACAGCTTTGCCAATTAGGACTACCAATCCCAAGAACACATTATACAGTAGTAGCACATTAACCATGCTTTTATGCATGGCCCACATCAACTGTAGCACAGCCACATTCAATTTCTGTTTGTTCTGTAGGAAGCTCTGCGCTTCGCGAAGCAGGTGGGAATTGGGCACCGGGCTCTCCAGCTCTCAGGCACTGTTATGCAAGCGCATGGAGGCCCATTGAATGGGTAAGAAAATGTTGTTTGGTATTTGCACCAAGAACAGACCAAGTCAGAAACATAAATGTCTTGTTTTTTGGGTTTTTTTTACTCCACTTTTGTTCACTCTTTGATCACTTTTTTCAAAAAAGATACAATGATTGCCAATTGGAAAATTGGTGCAAGGAGCTGCTCCGGAGGGAGAGGGAGATGGCGTCCATGAGACACAGGTTTCAGCCCTGTCTGGTGGAGGAGAGGGTTGGTGCAGCAGGACTCACCTGGAGCCTGATTACCCCCACCTGTGATGAGAATGGAGTGAGCAGTAGGACTCTATAGAACAGGGCTATTCAAATGGAGGCCCTGGGGCCAGATGAGGCCCTTGGATGGCAAGCGGCTGGCCCCCATAAGGTCAGAACAAAATGTAAACAATGTGTGCTATCTGTGGGCCATACATAATTTGCGATTAGAGGGATATCTCTATTATGCATTCACATGAGAGTGAAATCTTATCTAAAACCGTGTCATAAATAGACCATCCTAAGGCTACTAAGAGATAGAGATGGGAATATCTGTACTGTCTGGAAAGCTATCCGCTTGTTTCGCACCCTAACAAAGACACAGTGATGCTTGCAGTTATACAGATTCTATGTTCGGCCCCTTCACTGGAGGGAATTTAAAAAACTGGCCCACGGTGACTTTTAATTGAATACCCCTGCTATAGAAGCTTTTGCATTAGCAACTGTAGTACTAATTGTAGTAAAAATGTGGTGTCAATGTTTCAGAATAAACTTGTATAAATCCAGATAGAGTATGTCAAATGTCAGGGTAAAATTCTACCGGTGGCCAGTGTAATTTCAACTCTACAACTCTCTGAATGCTAACACTATATTGAGTAGAATTGACAACAAAAATGTTACACTGACCAAAGAGTAAGAAAAAGAACACTAGTTTTGAATGGGACCAAATGGCATCCGATTCAAGTTAATTTCAACATATATTAGCACTGGTATTTATTCTGTGCAGTCTTTGACAATGCGTTCAGTTGCACTAATCACTTGCGATGTGGATCCACACAGGGCCCTGAATGTAAGGACTGGGGGGACCAGCTGCAACTTCTGGCCATGATCCTGCCCCGCACAGGCCAGGGCGATGGGATGGCCGAGGCAATACTGTGCGCTCAAGCCTGCTCCAACCGGCGGCAACACCTCGCCATGATCCCGCCCCGCACAGGCCAGGTCGATGGGATGGCCCAGGCAATACTGTGTGCTCAGGCCTGCTCCAACCGGCGGCAACATCTGGCCATGATCCTGCCCCGCACAAGCCAGGGCGATGGGATGGCCCAGGCAATACTGTACGCTCAGGCCTGCTCCAACCGTCGGCAACATCTGGCCATGATCCTGCCCCGCACAAGCCAGGGCAATGGGATGGTCCAGGCAATACTGTGCACTCAGGCCTGCTCCAACCGTCAGCAACATCTGGCCAGGGCAATGGGATGGCCAAGGAAATACTGTGCGCTCAGGGGATGAGATGAAGCCCCAGACTCCATGCCCTACCATGAACCTCAATCAGGCAGAGGCAGAGGTGGACAACATCTCAGCTTCCACTGAGCAGAGAGCTCCCACGGAGACAAAGGAGAAGCCACCCAAGAAGGTTTCATTTAGGAATACTTACCATGATGTGAAGTATTAAGTGTTCCTAAGAACTCACCTAAAATTGCTATTGGTTCCCTGAAACTGTCTGGAAGTCGCTAGATGACACCATGATCTTACATATGTTATATAACAAAAGTTATTGTTTTTTTTGTCATTTTTGAAAAATGTTCAGACATATTTTACATTGAAGAGGTGAATCTAGGATTTAAGAATACTTATGAGGGTGTTGCCAAAAAAAATCACCAAAAGTCGCTATTGGCTCTGAAAACTAACCAGAAGTCGCTAGATGATGCCATGATTTTATTAAGTCACACTTGGTGGGTGGAGACAAATTAGGATTTATCTGACTAACATCGTGTTACAGAAAACAGTCATACAGTCTTGGTGTGTTATATAAGCAGACAGTCTGAATGGTGGTAGGCTCGAATCTAATGAGATTAGTGACAGTTTGGTCTTCATATTTTCATGAGTGGTATATGTATTTGGTTATAGAACTCTTTTTCTTCATAACTCTTCTTTTACCTGCTTTACTGGGAGCAAATTTTTTTGCTGTTCATTGAATTTTTGTATGATAGTCATTCACATAGTTTTTAACTTGATAATTGCTTTTTTTTACCTATGGTGTGATTTTTAAATGAATATAAACTGACAGTTTAATTGTTTATAAAGGTGTGGAACTTTTTCATTTTATTCTCAAATGAACTGTGTGTGATTTGAGTTTGCAATTGATCCCATGGTGAGCTTGAAGACCTCACCATGCCCTACCATGAACCTCAATCAGGCAGAGGCAGAGGTGGACAACATCTCAGCTTCCACTGAGCAGAGAGCTCCCACGGAGACAAAGGAGAAGCCACCCAAGAAGGTTTGCCTTTAGAATAGTAGTGTACCAGTAGCCTAGCGAGCCAGACCCGTACAGCAAAAAGCTGTACCAGGGTCTAGGAGGGCTGGGCAGCACTGCCCTACAATCTTAGAACGCAGTAACTCTAAAAACGGCAAACTGAGAAAAAAGGCTTCAAAGTTTTCCATATGGCGCGACAACTGTGTTGTCGGTAAATTGGTGGTGACGCTTCCTGGTAATGCATTTTTAGGATAGAAATTTAATGCACACAAAAAAAAACCCAAAAAACAACATGTATGTGTCTTTTTGCCACAAAAAACAGACTTACTGCGTTCTTGGCTGGTATTACTGCCACAAAATGGAGTTACTGCAGGAGTTACTGCGTTCTTAGCTTGTATTACTGTCTACTCCCAAACCAGTCCCATTGGAACGTGCAGCAGTAACTCGCCGATTTACTGCGTTTTTGTTTAACCTTTTTTGGGTCATTTTTGCACTTTCAAAATGAGTTTTCTCCAAAACGGGACGGTGTTGGACCACCATTTTTGGACACAAGACAAATGAGGTAGTTTAGAACCGATTTCCGATATAAAAATTTTTTCGACCATTTTGAGTTACTGCGTTCTAGTATTGCACGGCAGAGCAGTGTGGGCGGGATAAACGGTTGCTTCAGCACTCAACGCCACGCAATTGGATGGCAAACAACCAATCCCCACACACTTCTGTGTAACGTCACAGCTGTCTTGTGAAGCGGCAATTCCGAGCCGTCGTAGCAGTGAATGCGTGTGATCACCACAGCCACAAACAAGTTTCCTAATAAATCGTGTTTTCACTTACATAGTTCAAAAATGCCTCGTTTTCAACCACACGGCCCTTCTTGATCATCCAGCGAAATGTTGAGCAATTTGGGGCTTGTTAAATGGTTATATTTATGATTGTTGTCAACATGGCATGTTCGGTGTTAGCTAGCTAGCTGTATACCCATAACTAATACACGGCTGGATATTAGCTCTGTGTAATTGACGACAGATTGGCTAGCCGCTAGCTCGGTAGACTCTAGGTGTCATTCCCATCTATTTAGTAAGCGACTTACAGACTTTCAAAGCTCCCAAATGTCTCGTTTTTAATGACATGGATCTTATTAGAATTTGGGGCAGGCATATAATACAAGGCTGGATACCTAGCTCTGTGTTATTGGCGACAGGTTAGCTAGTCACTAGCGAGGGCCCCTTGGTAGGTGAAGCGGCAACTTCGAGCCATCGTAGCAGTGAATGCGCGTGATGACCACAGCCACAAACAAGTGTCCTAATAAATCGTGTTTTCACTTATACAGTTCAAAAATGCCTCGTTTTCAACCACATGGCCCCCCTTGATCAACCAGCGAAATGTTGAGCCATTTGGGGCTTGTTAAATGGTTATATTAAGACTGGATACCTAGCTCTGTGTTATTGACGACAGGTTAGCTAGCCACTAGCTTGGTAGACTATGCCATTCCCATCTATTTAGTAAGCTACTCAAAGACTTTCAAAGCTCCCAAATGTCTCGTTTTTAATGGCATGTGTCTTATTAGAAATTGGGACAGCAATTTCATTCTACACCTACAGTAGTGGTCTGATAATAGCGTGTGACTATCTGGTCCTGTAAAATGCTCAACTTAGCTTACCGAGCTAGTTTAAAACATCGAATGATCAAATGGTATTGTGTTGTGATCTATTTGTGTCCGATAAGTTCATGGTGTATTATTACATCAGTCCATGTCAGACACGAAATGTATTATCATCCAGGCTTTTTAAATTAAGTGCACTTTCGTGCTGTACGTGGCACGGACGGACACCATGCTTCTTAGAAGAAAGTTTCCTGTTTACTAGGTAGCCCGGCCCCCCTCGCGATTTGATTGGCCCTGTCATCGGATAACTTTCAGCCTCGCTAAATGACCGAGGTCCACTAGACTGCCCCCGGGAGCAAATTCAATTTGCGGTCGCTAGGGGCGTCTAGATTTCTCGGCTAGTGTACCAGGCTATCCTGGATATATTGTAACAACAAAGGCTCGTAGGAATGTAGTGTATGGCCAATCTCATATACTAGTAGTACCAGTGAAGATTGATTTCTCAGAGGTGCGCTTGAATGCATCAAATGATTTAGCATGCTACTGGATAAGGCTACATCCAATCACACCACACATTCTGATAATGAATTGTGACACAAACTGAAGTGCTCGCTCACTCGCATCATCATGTTAAACATGTTGACATGCCCTGCTTCAGTTGAGATGTTGAGTAACGTAACTATGTATTTGTCTAGACACATTGTTGGTATTTGTGAGTGTTAGAAGCATTTTTTTGTAAAAGTTGGGAACCTATGTACTTTACATACTTTAAGTGTGCTGAATTCAACTAGACAGGTTCCCAAGCTGGGTTTTGAGTTTTTGACAGTTAAATTTGAAAAACAAAATGACTGACAAAATATTTTTGACGGAGCATTTTACCAAGTATTGCTGTACTCTGAAATAAATTGTATTTTATAACATTTCATGTCCCATTAATTTTTCTTGAGGAATGCATCAAGAACAGAGGATTAAAAAAATAGAAACAAATAGCTTTTAGAATGCTAATGCCTAAACGTTTCAAATATAGACGAGTTTTTAGTAATAAGATATTTGTATGTGTGTTATATGGTTAAGACAATTGATAGTATTCTAGGAATACTTAGCATTCTATGAAGTATTTACAGTAGTGTTCCCAAAACAATCACTCCCCTTAAAGTGATACTGTCCCATTTTTGGAAATGAGCTTATTTTACACCTCCCCTTGAGTTCAATAATTGGGTTTTAGCATTCTCCTTTACTTTCAACTGTTCTCTGGGTATGGCAGTGCAAACTTTACCTCCAAGCTAGCAGTTAACATTGAGTCCTATGAGACCAGTTAGCCGCCAGCTGGTCTCATAGGACTCAATGTTAACTGCTAGCATGGAGATAAAATTTGCACTGCCACACCCAGAGAGCTGTTGAATGTCTAGAAGAACGGTAAAACCCTATTATTTCACTCAAGGGGAGGTGTAAAATAAGCTTATTTCCAAAAATGGGACAGTATCACTTTAAGTTGCTATTGGTTCTTTGAAAACTGTCTGAAAGTCGCTAGATGACACCATGGTCTTACATATGTTATTAGCATAAGTTATTATATGGTGTGACGTCATCGGTCGAATGCTCCATTCATTTCAACGGGGCTCCCCAACGTTCGCACGTCTGTTATTTTTCGATAACGGACGGGTTGGTCTATAACAGACCGCTGTCAATGGCAACAAGACTTTTCACTGCTAAAGCAACTTTTCAACAAGACTCTAATCAGCTGCTGTGATAGACTACACCTGTTGTCCTGGCTACCTAGCTGTTGCCTAGCGGTGTTCCACAACGGCACTGTTTTGTTTTGCGCAGCAACAATCTTAACATTAAATAGGCCTAAAGAAACGTCCCCGCCATGTGTGAATCATTAAGTATATCCATATAATAAGCGGGTTAACTTTCGGCGAGTCGGTCGCTTTGTGGAATAGCAGCACTTCAGAGAGAACAAGACCGGGGTCTAAAGATTCTCTCTGTCGTGCTGCTATTCCACGGTAGCGACCTTCTCGCCGAACGTTAACCCTTACTTATTATTTTGTGTCATTTTGAACAATGTTCAGACATATTTTACATCTAGGATGAATTAACAAGCATGGACATAGTAAAATGAATACATTTAAGTGTTTTTTAACACTTATTAGCTTTTAGAAGTCTAATAAGGCTACCAGTTTAGGTGTTAGCCTAAACGTTTCAAATATTTAGACAAGTTTTACTAATAAGATGTTTGTATGTGTGTTTACATGGTTAAGACAGTTGATAGTATTCTAGGAATACCTGGGATAATGTGAAGTATTAACAGTAGTGTTCCCAAAAAAAATAACCTTAAGGTGCCGTTTCCACGTAGCTGGATAGTTTTATATGTGGATATTTTTTTTTCTCCTGGTTGTATTGGTTTTGCATTGGTTTTGGCCTTCCGTTTCCACGTAGCAGATATTTAAAATCCAGGTATAAAAAGCAGGAGAAAAAAATATCCTGTTTAGGGGGCTGAAACGCATTCGTTACAATGGAGGATTTATTTTTATCCACATGTTGCGTTTAAACCTAACAGGAGAAATAAATACCCTGCTAAAAAAAATATCCTGCTACGTGGAAACAGCACCTAAGTTGCTATTGGTTCTCTGAAAACTGTCTGAAAGTCGCTAGATGACACCATGGACATATGTTATTAACATAAGTTATTATTTTGTGTCATTTTGAACAATGTTCAGACATATTTTACATCTAGGATGAATTAACAAGCATGGACATAGTAAAATGAACACATTTACGTGTAAGTGTTTTGGAACACTTAATAGCTTTTAGAATTCTAATAAGGCTAACAGTATAGGTGTTAAGTTAAAGTGGTAGTTCGCTATTTTAGACATTAAGCCCTGTTTGTGTGACTTCTGGGGTGAAGGAGAGATGTTCTCATCACAAATTTTGACATTTGGTGCTGAACGGAGCATTTGGGTATTCAAGACTGCAGCCCCCCCACCTTTACATTGACTCCAATGAAGCACTCAAGCAATCGATCATAAAATGGCATTAAACTTTCGTTTGCAGAGACATGAAACTCACCGAGTGGTCAGAGGTGGGCAGCGATACGTTGGCTCGAAAATCACCGCGAAATACGCTTCCAGAGAAGATATATTCATTATTGTCCGTCTTCATTGATTGTATAGAGTTCTTCAGCGGAAGCGGAAGCATGTAGTAGATTGTAGTCTTTCATGTTAGCATTTAAGGACTTCCTGGTTCGTATCGGCTTCCGGCCTCCATTGGGAATGAATAGGGGTAAATTTCAAATAAGCTCCGAGTGCAAGCACGCGCTTAGCGAACCCCCGCAAACTGTCGAGGGTGTTAAAAATAGGCTGTAGGTATGACATGGTTGATCATTTTGTGTCAAACTTCGACATAAATACGATGTTGCGTCCATATGCTAAACCCGGAAGCTTTTGGCGACTACAGAAGCGGTGCCTGTATCTAACGGCATGTACGTGCGGAGGGTTGTACCCATGGCAACCAAAGGAAAGTATGTAGTTCGGAAGTTTTAATGATCAGAAAGGGGTTAGCAATATTGAATTATAATCGTCATGATTTAACATGTGAATACACCAACATGATGATACGATCCGTTCCACTAATGAGAAAGGGATGCGGGGACACGCTAATGTTCGTTGTTGCCGTGCAACTTATATTTTTGCCAAACCTGAATCTCTATGGCGTTTTGCAATGTAAAAAATTGCCATCGAACCGGAAGCCCAAACGCCGCATACAAGTTGACGTCAACGCTGAAGAGCTCTATTGGTTTGACTAGTATTACTCCGCGCGACCGGAAATGGGGGTGCGTTTGTTTACGTTACTATCTATGGTTTGTATGCAAGCTGTAGTTTTTGTAGCCAGTCCCGCTCAAAGATAGCTGTTCTACCTCGCTCCTTGATGTCTTCATAAACAACGAACTATCGCTACCTACTGGCTGGATGTCTACTGCTATTCAACGGCGTCTGGGGAAAAATAGGTCCGCCAAATGCTAAACAACGGTTAGAAGGCATATTTTGCTGCAATTTTCGGGTCAATTTATCGCTGTCTACCACTGACCACACGGTGAGTTCCATGTCTTCTCAAACAAAAGTTTAATGCCATTTTATAATCGATTGCTTGAGTGCTCTATTGGAGTCAATGTAAAGGTGGGGGGGCTGCAGTCTTGGATACCCAAATGCTCCGTTCAGCACCAAATGTCAAAATTGTGATGAGAACATCTCTACTTCACCCCAGAAGTCACACAAACAGGGCTTAATGTCTAAAATAGCGAACTACCACTTTAAGTTTTAGTAATAAGATGTTTGTATGTGTGTTTACATGGTTAAGACAATCGATAGGGATAATGTGAAGTATTAATAGTATAATAATAATAATAATAATAGTATAATGAAGTATTAACAATAGTGTTCCCAAAAAAATCACCTTAAGTTTCTATTGGTTCTCTGAAAACTGTCTGAAAGTCGCTAGATGACACCATGTCTGAAAGTCGCTAAATGACTTATAGAAGTTATTATTTTTGCGTCATTTTGAGCAATGTTCAGACATATTTTACGTCTAAGATGTCTAAGATGATTTAACGAGCATGGAAATAGTCAAATGAATACATTTACGTGTTTTGGAACACTTAATAGCTTTTAGAATTCCAATAAGGCTAACAGTGTAGGTGTTAGCCTAAACGTTTCAAATATTCAGACAAGTTTTACTAATAACATGTTTGTATGGTTTTTTACATGGTTAAGACAGTTAATAGTATTCTAGGAATACCTGGGATAATGTGAAGTATTAACAGTAGTGTTCCCAAAAAAAAAATAACCTAAAAACTGTCTGAAAGTCGCTAGATGACACCATGTCTGAAAGTCGCTAGATGACACCATGGTCTTACATATGTTATTAACATAAGTTATTTTGTGTCATTTTGAACAATGTTCAGACATATTTTACATCTAAGATGTTTAACAAGCATGGAAATAGTAATAGTAAGTAAATAAAATAGGAAGGCTAACAGTATAGTTGTTAGCCTAAATGTTTGAAATATTTAGACAAGTTTTACTAGTAAGATGTTTGTATGTACAAAGCGGATTCCAAAAAAGTTGGGACACTTGGTATTTTGTGAATAAAATCAGAGTGCTGGCATTTTCAAAACATTCAATCCATGCATAAGATGAACAGTGGCACAAGGTCAACATAGGAACAGTTAAAATGAGGCAAAATCATTGTTTTGAGGGAACTATGTGGTCATTTAAAATTCGACCCATGCAACAAATCTCAAAAAAGATGGGACAGGGCCAAAACATGTTGTAATAGTTGAATAATTCTAAAAATAACACAAGGAGGAATGTTTTGAAAGGAACTATATTGACTGCCAACATGAATGCACAGATAAAATACCATCACAGAAAGGCTGTGGCACTCAGAAGCGAAGATTTTGAGGGACTAATTACTGATCTATTACACAGAAAGATTGAATTATCAAAATTGCAGGCATATAAAGCCCATTTCTGTAATGTAGAGTTCTGTGAAATCATTGCACGAGTTATGAGATCATGACCTACCCATCGTCAATAAGCCAACTATGACACTCCAACAATGACAGCTGTTGAAAAAATGACCATAAACACAACACTTGATTAAGGCACATGATGCAGACATTAAACAGAGTTGCAAGTGGCAAAGCTCTTTCTATATGGACCTAGGTGACATGTGAAACTGTCATCTGATTACAGAATGGAAAATATTTCATTCTTTTTTAAAATCATGGAGTCATGTACTCTCCAGGTTATGAAGAAAATGAATACTTCAGCTTGATTTAGTGGTCAGTCTGAAAGACTGCATATATGATGGTAAAGGGGTGCAGAGATGCCTTGGTTATGGTCTTCTTACTCATGTAGAGCATTAAAATGAGGGCTGAATGATATACTCAGACTTTAAACAGCATACATAGCTACCAAGGCATTATATTTTGGAGCACAGTCTTAAGATATTGCCCCATAATGATGGCAAATTTCAATCTCTACTATGTTCCAACAGTGTGGTCCCATCATAAGAGTAAACAGGTGACAAAATTGTTTTCTTGCAGTGAGGATATGCCACGTATTAAGCATAACAAGAAGGTAAACAAGTAGAAGAACACACCTATCAGTTGAGCTGCTGAAATCATGTCTCGCACATCAAAATATCTATTTTTTTAAGGAAATCATACCATCAGTCAAAGTATTTAAATGTTAAGTCTCCTCCCTTGTGTTGTGTTTAGTCTTATCCAACATAAAAAAGCATTTTATTGGCCCTGTCCCAACTTTTTTGGAATTTGTTGCAAGGGTGAAATTTTAAATTATCACATAATTACCCCAAAACAATCATTCTGCTTGGCTTCAACAACTGATATGTTGTCTGTACACAATGCTCTACCTTATTAACATATTGAATGTTTTGAAAATGCCAGCATTTTGATTTTATTCAGAAAAAAACAAGTGTCCCAACTTTTTTGGAATCCGCTTTGTAAGTATTCTACGAATACTTAGCATAATGTGAAGTATTTACAGTAGTGTTCCCAAAAAGAAAAAAAAATCACCTTTGGGGACCAGTTCAGTCAATTTCAATATGCTGTTGTATTGCTCACGCCACCCTTGACTTGTCAGTACCCGATGATGCCACATTTTTCGGCTCAGCCCTTTCCGAGATATGAGCAATTCTAATGGCGGCAGCGTTAGTTTACATTTCAAAATAAAAAATAGGCCTACTCCAAATATTTTCCCATAAGGTAGGCCTACTGCTGTTTGGTAGCAGTGTTGCCAGATGTGTCTGACCAAATCCTGCCCAAAAGGTTCTCAAAAACCTCCAAAATGCGCTAAATTCCGCCCAAATTCAACAAATTACATTGACTTCCATGGGCCTAAAATGGCTTAATACTGTATACCGCCAAATGGCCAATTTTTCTCGTTTTTGCCCGCCGACGCTCATCCCAAGTAGCCCAATCTGGCAACACTGTTTGCTAGTTGTCTGCTGATGTTTTAAAACCTTCTGGATGTTTTGGGGAATACATTTTTTAAAAGTTTTTTTTTTAATGTAAACAAAGTGCAATGACCAGGATCTCGGAAATGGCTGAAGAAGAAGGGAAAAAAATCTCAGGTACTGACAAGTCCAGGGTAGTGTGACATGTAGTGTGATGTGTTCAGACATATTTTAAATCTAAGATGATTCAACAAGCATAGAAATAGTAAAATGAATTAAGTTAAGTGTTTATAGCTTTATAGCTAATAGCTTTAAGAACTTTAATAAGGCTAAAAGCATAGGCGTTAGCCTAAATATTTCAAATATTTAGAGAAGTTTAGAGAAGATGTTTGTATGTGTGTTTATATGGTTAAGACAATTGATTTAGGCCTTTTAGGAATACTTACAATGATGTGAAGTATTAAGTGTTCCTAAAAACTCACCTGAAATTGCTATTGGTTCTCTGAAAATGTCTAAAAGTCGCTAGATGATACCATGATCTTACATATGTTATATAACAAAAGTTACTGTGTTTTTTTTTTTTTTTTCATTTTCAAAAATGTTCAGACATATTTTACATCGAAGAGGTAAATCTAAGATTTAAGAGTGCTTATGAGGGTGTTGCCAAAAAATCACCAAAAGCTGCTATTGGCTCTGAAAACTAGCCAGAAGTCGCTAGATGATGCCATGGTCTTACATATGTCTTCATAAAGTCACACTTGGTGGGTGGAGACAAATTAGGATTTATCTGACTAACATCGTGTTACAGAAAACGCTGTCATACACAGTGTTGCCAAGTCCGCTTATTATAAGCGACCTTGGGCTTCTTTTCTTGAGAAGTCGCTTTTAATTTTGAAAAGTCGCGGGTTGCGTTTTTTTGGGGGCTTGTTCTTCTCAGGGTTGGGCTTGCGGTTTTCTCCTTCTCTGCCGGTGATTTAAATGTGTTTGGATGTGTTTCTCAGTGGCAACTCGTTTTTTCTTACTCTTCCTTACAAAAGTGACCCTACTACAGCATTGTAAACTCCCACTCTCTGTGGTCAATTGTGGGGATTTTAGCTGACACGCAGACCCCTGCAAAGAGCAAGGACTTCCCTGGCTACCACCCTTTTGGTCGCTTCTTTTGGGCTTGTTTTTACAGCGCCCGTCAGTCGCTTCTTTTGGGCTTGTGTTATATAAGCTGACAGTCTGAATGGTGGTAGGCTCAAATCTAATGAGATAAGTGACAGTTTGGTCTTCATATTTTTATACATATGAGTGGTATATGTATTTCCCACACAGCAAAAGTACTCCGTAATGGATCCGCACCGGAGTCCACTCCCCGGAGGTCATCCTCCGGAACGGACCCGCGAAACGGACCCGTATCGGCGTCCACTTGCACACCGCCTATCATCCAAAAAGGACCCGTTTGTCACCCATAACGGATCCGCATGCAAAAGCTTACGTCCGCAGTGAGCCCAGTTCAGAGGCGCGACATCCGATGCGGACTCATTCCGTGTCCACTTATTACATCCGTCACGGATCCACTATTTTCTATCAGTAACGGACCTATTCCGGACTCATAAATGTTCCGGGCCGGGACCATTTTGGATCCGTTAATGAAGTTACTTTCTTATTACAATCCCAATTAACTAATTCTAAAGCAATTAAGCAATCGTTTCAAACAGCATTTAATTCTACAGATAACTCAGGCCTAGACCGTTTAAATAAGCTCCCAGAAAAAAAAAACTAGACGAAGAAATTCACTCATCATGATTTTTTTATTTCTTTTTCTTGCAGTGTTTCCCATACATTGAGGAAACTATGGCGGCCCGCCATAGTTTAAATTTGGCTGCCATAGTTTACGAAAATGTAAAAAATAAAGATTTTTTTTAAAAACTTTTTTTTATTCATTTATTTAAACGATTTCCGTTTTTGTTAAAAACGATTTGAATTACGATTTTGAATTTCCTTCGCATTTTCCTCCTGGAGTAAATACATCCTATAGACTCTGTATTGGTTAGATAAGTAGTCCCACGGTAACACAGAATGAGGGGAAAGCATTAGGAAGTGACCGTAAGGGTATTACAGTTGATCCATGTGTGCACACAACATCGGGTGAGTAACAGATCATGTGCGCAACGATGCGTTATGACACGCCGATATGCGAGGATCTTCGTCCAAATCGCTAGTCGCATGCATCATCGCTAACTGCGTTTACATCGCGTGCCGCGTGTAAGGGAAATGTTAGTTGTTGACATGTATGGAATTCACTTCAATTTGTGCTGTTTCTTGCTTCAGTTGTGGACAAAACGATTGGCCAAACTCACAATAGAAAGCCTTTGCTGTGCTACTGTCCCAGAGAGCTGAAGTCACTCTTAACAGGGGTGTTAACCAATCCAATGAGCTCTCTCTCTCTCTCTCTCTCTCTCTCTCTCTCTCTCTGTAGCCTACTATTTACCCATAACAAATGGTGAATTTCTGAGCCCTTTTTAATTTGTAGCCTATACCACTGAAGGCATGATAATGCTTCATCATATTTTAGAAATAGGGCCTATGTGCCTTTTATATACCAAATGTTTATCATTTTGATATTGTTTCAGTTGTTTATGATTTGTGTATGACTGAAATTATCTCTGCATACTATCAGTGCTGCATTGCTTTGTAAAGATAGGCTATTCAACACACTTTAAAAACACACTGAAAAGATACGGCCATAGCAGCCTACTGAAAACATTTTGTTCATAATAATGGTGATTAATAAATGGTGGTCTTAAATTTTCATACTGACATCCTTGAATTTGACTTGGTAGATCACGGCAGACCATCAACTTCAAAAGTAGATCTTGGTTAAAAAAAGGTTGGGCACCCCTGCTATAGAGAGAACCACAAGTGCTTGAAAGACGGGGATCAAAAGCCTAGTCAAGTTGTTGTAGTTTACTTGGCTTTGGGAACAATATAAAAAACCTTCAGAGAAGGGACAGTTGGGATGAGTTTACTAACACTCCCTAGGCTTTGTTTTACAGTTGTAATGAGTTTGGTGACAGACCTTCATTGACACAGCAGAGGAGACATCGGGCTGCATATAGAAATTAATGTGTAATGAATGTGAATATAGACATAAATGTGTAATATGTTGTTCAGCCCTTTTAATGGGAGGAATTTGGAAAAAAACTGGCCCTGTGACCAGCACCCCTCATGTAGAATGTGTACGCCTACAGATATGTGTGGGGGGAAAGGCATAGCCTACCCTCTAAGACCCTTTTTGTCTATGCGTTAACAATTTCACAGTGCTCTTAAATTCTTATCTCTGCTCCTATTTTGTTTTATTATTGTTTCGCAGACCCCTGCATGAGGGACGAATGAAACTGTGTTGTAAACAGAAATTATTCACTGTACTGCATTTTTTGACAATGACAATGTACTACTATTATACAAGTCATGGGTAAAATCTTATGTAGCCTTATTTCTCAAAATATAAATGGCTGAAATATAGGCCCAGGCCTACAGTTTCTCCATGCGCCAATGTCATACTGTAGTCATTGTTTTGCCGTTTTGCATTTACGCTGCAAGAATACAACACCCCCCCCCCCCCCCCCCCCCAAAAAAAAGGCCCGTGTGAGAAGACCCCCCCCCCCCCCCCCCCCCCCCCCCCCCCGGACAAAATAAACCCCGGCTGCCCCCATAGTTTCCAAAATTTCTGTGGGAAACACTGTCTTGACATAATTTTTCTGGCTCACTGTCATGTTGAACAATCGCGTGCCGTGGCTACCTCCCTTCCCTGATCAGTCGACGGGGAAACATCACACACCAGCGCTCCGACCTGAAAAGGCAACAGGTGTAGAGCTAAACTTAGAGCTTTCGTGTACATTTCGTAGGATGACAGTCAGACATTGCATCACGATGGACAACGCTCTCTTTCACATCTCTATCCCGTGACAGTAATGATGTTGAATATTATAAGATGTACAATGTCCTACTTACTCTTGGTCCCTAACAGCCGGGACTGGAGGCAGCAGACGGGCATCACACTCAGTGTTGCCAGATTGGGCGGGTGCCCGCCCAATTGGGCTACTTGGGATGAGCGTCAGCGGGCAAAAACGGGAAAAATTGGCCATTTGGCGTTTTTTAAGCCGTTTTGGGCACATAGAAGTCAATGTAATTTGTTGAATTTGGGCGGAATTTAGCGCATCTTGGCGGTTTTTGAGAACCTTTTGGGCGGGATTTGGCCAGACACATCTGGCAACACTGATCACCGTAGCAGGGTGGGTAGCTGGCTAGCCCTGTCCGACCCAGAGGTAATTCCACCGGTTTACTGTTGCACAAGATTAAGAACAAATTCAGTTATTTGTAGCCCAACCACGGACACCTGTATTAAACTATGAGCCCAGCTACTTCATTCATTCACCAATGATGGACAGCATACTGTATGGGACGAGGGCGCAGTTCATGGGCATTCACCAATTGCTAATAAATAATTAGCCTGGAATTCGTTAATGTGAGGAGAACATGATGTCACCGCTTGTGGATTTGTACCGTTAAAAACACAGTTGGTGCCAAACCTGTTGCGACCATCACCAATCGGTGTAAAAGTGTACTACGAGCCAAATTCTGACCAATATAGCCGTTTCAAAAGAGTATTTGAACACTTATGCCCTAAGTTTTTGTGCCCTACACAAGTTAGCTTCAGGCAACCGGTTTGCTAGTAGCTGCCTGGCTAGCATAGCTAACATAAACGAGGCTGTTAAAATGGGCACAACGTAAGCTTAGATCATTTTTAATGTAACTGCACTTCCTCCATGTATCGGATGCCATCATGTTTTAACAGTATTTAGGAAATACCACAATAGCCATGTAGTACTCAATGTCTTTGAATTAATGAATTAGCTGTCTCGTTTTGAAAACAACTAGGGTTAACATGAAAAATACATACACTTTTTAAAGTCATAAAACAAATTCCTACTAAATATCAATAAGTATTGACAGTGCTTCTATAATACCATATTATAGAAGCTTCAGATATACTTTTTGTTAGGGATGCACCGATACACATTTGGATAAATTTGGATATCTGCCGATACCGATACTACTCCGATCCAATATAGTCTAGGCAGGATTTCTGAAAAGGTGCTTATTTAAGGTCCTGAAGGCAAATCATGTTAATACCAAAACCTCATATATGCATGAATTTCAACTTGAGGAAGGCTCAAGATGACTATTTGGTCAGAAAAGGAAGTCAAAAGAACAGGAAACGAATTCATAAGTAAAAGTATCAAGTAGAAAAGTCACAATCCCATCCTGAACATTAATATGCAAGTGTTATGACTTCAAATTAACATTACACCTAGCTCAATATCAGTCCTGGGAAAATTCCGATTCTTTGGGAAAATTCCGATCCGATCCGATCTCTGAAAATATGTTGATATCTGAACCCGATACCGATACACCGATACCGATATCCCATCCCTACTTTTTATACTTGTGTGTATCACTTAATATAAATAAATCAATACTTAATTGAGAGCGGTGTTCGGTCGTGTCTGTACCAACGTCCGTTAGATTTTATGGCGCGTCCGCATTTGTTTTTCAGATTTGGGTCCGGTTATGGTCCGCGTTTTGACAGTAGAATTTGGGGCAGCGCACGGTGGCCGCTAGGCATAAGCAGAGTATGCAGAGCGCTTAGGGCCTCAACCACTTCGCCCCCAAAATTGAGGCCTCCTAAATTGACGTTGACTTAAAAAAAACGTATTATTATTGTTATTTAATTATGAGGGGAGCCTCCTTACTAGACAAGCTTAGGGCCTCAAAACCTTAGCAGCGGCCCTGTGCAGAGTATTCGGACAGCCTTATGCAGTAACGGCAAGCAGTAGTGGTGTCAACAATAATCGATTCGGCAATGCCTCGCAATGCGGGGCAGGACAATTTAATAATCGAGTCTTCTTCTCCTCCCTTCCACTAGAGGGCGCTGAGCCCAAAAGACTGTTTACAATGTACCACTGAAGGACGCCCCCTTACAGTGATCTACAGTAAGCTATAGAAAATCATGCTACAAACAGTATACTGTCTCTCTTTTCCGTTCGCTCTCAAGCAGGACGGATGCTGCGCTGCCGTGCAGTACAAGAGACTGTGCACACAAAACTTTGAACATAGCTTTTATCTGATATTTAGGCCGAATACAGATAATATAACGCTTAGTTCATCCTTCAACAGCTGTAAGTTCATTTTCTTTGCAAAGTTTCAATCAGAGACAACAGAGTCTTTGGTTTCTACTGTTGGAAGGCAGTAGCCCATTATAAGTCGGTAGCCTGGACGTTCCTGCTAAAGACTTCATCCGGATTCATTTGTGGAACTTTGATGCATCAATTGTTTCACGCCTAAAGCATCGCACGGCCGGACTGTGCGAGCAACTTTTCCCAACCCTTCCTGTCTCGCTGGAGCGGACGTTTGGAGCAGACTTCGTGCGCTGTTGGACACTCGTCTACACACCGAGAATCGGACATTCGGACCCCTGCAGACTGCGAGCGTTGCAGGCCACTCTCGTTCACAACTGAGGATAACCACTCTCTCTCCTGAAAAGTCTGGAAGCCTTTTCATCTCCTTCACAGTAGCAATATTACTCTACTGTCAGTTAGATATGTTTTGAAGTAAGCTTAGCTGATTTTCATATACATGTCTGATTCTTTTGTCTCCCCTTCTGTTTAGTTAGCAATCTGCTATCACTAACTTTCTCCCGGTTGTTTACTAGTTGCTACGTCTCATTCGAAACGATCGGAGTGTTTTCAAGCATTGTTTGGACGCATATAAATGCTCGGAACGCTCCGTGACCCTCTCGAATGCGATCGTGCAATTTCTAAACATCTGTGCGCGCGCGTGTTTATTATTTTGATACTGTGTTCACGGCCTCAACCGGCCCTGCCTTGATTAGCTAGCCAGCTGCTAATCTCCACAGCATACGCTGTTCCTACTGACACACAGTCACCGCTTCCCTCTCTCTCTCTCTCTCTCTCTCTCCCTCTTTCTCTCTCCCTCTCCTCCCTCGAGAATAATCACACTTGTAGGAACCCCAGGACAACCCCTGTGCCTTTCGGTACAATTTGAGTAGAATCTTCTCACTGTACTGTCCGCCAGACAGTCATTAATTGTCCTGTGCTCTCTGCAAACTTTCTGAGCTCGTGCTAGCTAACGCTAGCCGGCTCTGTGTGCATTCCCATACCTAGACAATATTTCCCCACGCATGTGAGTTGCCATATTTGTAGTCGACTACAGATATTGCTCTGGACAACCAGTCTCTCACTCCCTGCTCTGTCTCGGTTCTTTCTCTCTCTCTTCCATTCGGAATAGCGTACATTAATTACAGAAATCCCAGACACCGTTGCAGGCCCCTAGCCTCACCGGAGAGCTAGCTCTACCTGCTATTACCTTAGACTAGGTAGCTACTAGCTACCATAGCCTTTTGTTCTGCCTGAACTTTCTGTAGCCAATGTTAGCTTGGCTTGACCAAACACACACACGCGTTTGATCCGCCATTTCATGTCCCCCAAGGGACACACACGCACCCCACCTAGATGCTACACACACACACACACACACACAGGCTAGAAGCCTCTCTTTCTCCCTCTCTCTTTTCCCCTCTTTTCTTCTTTTATTTTCTTTCCTTGTTTTATAGTATTTGCGCCTTATGTTTGTATTATTCCATTTAACCGACATTGAATGTAATGCTTTATTTAGATTACTTGGTAGTTAATAAAAGTTATTCATTTGATTTTATTGCATTTTGTCTGTTATTGCATTGTGTACGTACGGAATCAACTTACTTAGAACTTTTCCCTTCAACTGAGTTTTGTGCCCCTTGTGTTGACCGTTACAGTGAACAGTTAGGTTTAAGTCTCATACCTTGAAGGCGACTGCTTCATTGTACTGCCAATCACAACGTGTACAAGTACTCCTATTAGTCTTGATCTTTTGCAATTCATTGTGAAATACTGAGATTAATATCCAAATCATATGAGACTGATTTACTTATGAGACTGATTTATTTATGAGACTGATTTATTAATGAGACTGATTTATTTACAATTTTGATTGATTAATTGTGACTTATTACATAAGTCGAGCTTATTACATAAGTCATAATTGATAAATCTCCCAAAACGCGATTGCCCCTACATATTTTGGTTACCCATGGTATGAGGAGTTATTCGTCGAGCCCATTAATGTAATCTCAATTGCATAGCTGCAATTACCCCTACAGGGGAGATGATGTAAGAATCATTACAATTCAACGTTTTGCTCATAAAAATCACTGAAATGACTCTGTATTTTATAATCAAATTATACATTTTCCTACATGTACCTTCTACAGCCAAAAAAATAATCAGCAAATGCTTCAATTTCATACTCAATTCCAGCTCCAACACCCCCCAAGTGACCAAATGCTCTGTTTGGCTGGTACATAGGATAACTTAATAGCCACTTAGGCCTACTAGCCAGACTGGTGGTATGTTTGACTAGTAAGATTAACAGCCATATTGGCTGATGATCAGTAAAGTTAATTTAGAGGCCTCCAGCACACTATATCATAGCATTTTATTGGTGTTATGGTGTGAAACAAAAAAAAAAAATCTTTCATGAAAGTTTAATAAATTATGGTAGTTCAAAGTACTGTGAAGAGCAAGATAAACTATTTGCCAGATACACGGGATGTTAGGCTAAAATGCATTAAAATGCAGGAAATTGCATCTAAGAAAAGCATTTTTTTTCTGGGGGAGGACCCCCCTGCCTGAATGAAGTGTCTCATATCTTCCCTGTTGACATTTGGCAACCCTAGGTGTAGGGCAGACTATGCAAAACAAAGTAGCCTCTCAGATGGGCCCGCCGGCGGCCCCGTTGCTTTGCCGTGCCAAGTTGTTGCGCCGCGATAAGTTGCTACTCAAAAAAATGTGTAAAGGTTGGCAGGTATGTAGTAGTAAATTTGACTTCAATATTGGTGTATATACCCTGTATCATAAACTAGAGAAAAAACGGAGGTAGGCTGTTGGAAAAAATACCCTAGATAGCCTCTAGCATATTTTTAGCGTTTATCATTATTATTCTTTTTTGTGCTCAAAGTCACAGGCGTCGCGTGTCCCTCAGCCTGACTCTGAGGACGAGGTGTGTCCAAACGTCAGCCACACGTGCACCACAATACTAAAAACAAACAATCAACGCTTCAAACTAGGCCTACGCTATGTGCATCTCCGTTTATTCACTAAGCAGTAGCCCAGTCTGTGAGCGTGTTCCATTCTCTACACTCTGCACTGTGTACTGTGATACAGTGCACTTTCCACCCTCAACTTAACGGCTAAATTTGAGGGTGAAGTGCAGGTCCAATTCACGTTCTGTCTGATACACTTCACGGAAATGACGGTTGTCGCGTGTCATCAGAGTTTACCAACCGCCAATATACAATTCATCACGGAAGACACTGTTCCTTATGTTGACAATTTTTAAAAGTTACCCCTTTCTCTTATACACATGGCTATTGTCTTTTGAATCAAAGCTATGCTGTCATCACAGAGATTCGGCAGTTTGACCAATCTGACACTCAACCAGAGAGGAAACTTTTGTTTGAGGGCGTTATCCGGGTAGTTTACAGTACACTTCACCGCCGCGATTAGAAATGGAACCGCCCTGCGTACCCAAACACAGTGCGGGAAGGGTGGAAAGTACGAAGATTGGAACAGCCTCTGTGAGTTGGCTGTCCTCGACCGAGAGCACCACGCTGATGCGCGGATATCCTCCCAAAACCAATTTATTGACCAGTTGAATGGCAATCAACAAAAAGTGCATATTCCGAGAGCATTCGCATCGGTTTGGCATGTAATGTGCATTACCCTTTCCTGAAAACAACATAAAGCAGATGGACAAAAACGAGTAGCCTAAAGCAAAGCAGTGCACTCACCTGTCTTCGTGCCCGAGCAGTTACAGGGGCAGTTTCAGTCTGCACGCCAGCGATGTCAATTGTTGGAACTGCTTGAGGCCCTCCAGCAACACACTGCTTGACACTGCGCTTTGTTTTGGTACTAGCCGCCATTGATCTGAACAAGGTGGAATGAGGTGAACTCACCCCTTCTATGTCACGCATATCATTTGCATAAAATTTGCATGTCACCAAAACAAGTAAACATAACACTTTTTGGGAACGTTTTAACATGACGTTTAGGACAAAATAGCACCCAGACAATATCCCATTTTATTCACAAGGCTTAGAACTTTCAGAATCTGTCCTGGAAATGGTCAAATTCCTTTACTTTGTTTTCGTTTCATAAACACTTTAAGTCGAGCCAACACTGCACACGGTTCAATACATGGGTACCTTAGGCACCATACACTGCAAACAGTTGACTACAGGGGGTTAGTCCAGGTGATGGCCTATGCTGCCGTTAATCGTGGCGTAGACCCAGACCCAAATAACAAACCAGGAAACTTGACACAGATAATGAACAAGACAAAAGAAAGACAAAACGGAAGGACGGGAGCTGTTCTTACACATAGGCTATACACAACCATTCATGCCCCATCAACCATGCTTAACTTCAGAATGGCCTTTGCCCCAGGTATGCTCACAGAATGCCTACTGACTGTCCAGAAACAAAACAGCAGTATGCCAGCAGCCGGTGGCCCAGCACGCACTCGCAGAGATCGAACTACCTGCGGACAAAAGTACGCGATCAGCAAGCGCATAAATAGGCGGGTGCGAGAATACAATACTCGAAGCTAGAGATGGGATTTATGGCTCTTTAGCGGGATCCGGATCTTAGTGGCTCGTTCCTTTCAAAGAGCCGTTAAAAAAACTGGCTCTTTTGGCTCTTTTAAAAATTATTTATTCAGTGTTAAAAATGTAATATTTTGACTCCTCCTCAAGGTAATGTTGTCCAAACAATAACTGATTATTCTCCTGCTTCTAAAGACCGTTTTTGCCTCTCTTTGAGGCAAACAATTGTGTTTTTTCCCAAATTTAATTACTCTGGTCGAGGTCACGTGCTTAAAATGAATGAAAAATGAACGAAATAATGGTCGAGTGGCTCCCCCAGCTGTGATCCGGTTCCCATCGTTCACTTCAGGGAGCCGTTCAAAAGAACCGGCTCGTTCATGAACGACACACCTCTACTCGATGCGAATGGTAGCCATAACATACCACTGGCGAGGCAGATAGAGGTCATCCAAAAGACGCGTCATCAGTGGGATTACCAGACACCAGCCAGATACCTAGTACACGAGATGATGACAGCGTTTAAGTTGCGCCAATTAAGTATCATTTCAAAAAGCCAATTTGAAGTGGAGACAATGAAATGGCCTACCAGAGTACATGAAGGGTGTAAGACCCAACAATCGGTCAGAACCTCGGGATCAGAGACGCACATCAGGACTAAAGACCGACTCCACCAAGGCTTCCACATCCCCATGGAGTGAAGGTCCACGGTCTCCAACTCCTTACGCGATTAAGGACCAACTGACCAAGTTACCGTACCCATTAAATCTGCGTAGCCGGTGTCGTGCTTTTAAAATACTGCCATACTAGTGATTGGTTCCCCACCAGTCATGGGGCACCACTGCGACATTGGGGTACTGCGCTGCTTTAAAGGCACAGACAACCAACATGTTACACAAGAAAAAACTTGTTCAAAGCAGAGTTCTGAGTGTGGCTGAAGACCTTGTTTATTGGCAAGTGGTGGCAAAAAATGGACTCCAAAACATGTCGGTCTTGCTTGTACTCTTCATCAAGCTACTCGTTCAAAAGACCTAGTACGACTATTTAGCTAGGCAGGTCATTGTCTTTTGACCAGGTCCTCCAAGTTTTTCATAACTATTCGAGTGCCACAAATAGATGCCCCATGGGCCACAAATGGCCTGCGGACCGCTAATTGTGTATGAGGGACTTAAAGGATGGTTTGACTGTTTGTCAATATGCATTCAAGTCCACCCACACATAAACTGATTTGGTGTATTTTTTTAAGGTCGAATCACATAAACGAGTTATTGCCTATTGCCTCTTTCTGGTGATAGTTGAAATGCACATATCCATGATATTTTTTATAACAAAACATGTCAAATGAAATCAGTAGATACATTTGCACGCTATGCCAACAGGCTGTGTCAGATCATGTGTAATGACCGTTTTCGGGAGTATGTGTGTACTCTGTGGGAAAATAGTTTTGGTAGCTCCAAGGCCTCCGAACAGCTGCAGCTGCAGGCAGCATTCTGTCTTTGGCAAAGACAGGAGTGGGAGTGTGAGGGATTGGCTTGCCTGTCTGTCTGTGTGTTTTGCTGCTTTTGAGTGTGTGGTTGGTTTGTGTGTTTGAAAAACTGGGAGTATCATAGCATGCATCTACACGCGCGCGCACACACACACACGCATACGCATGAATCCAGCGACAAAGAAAAGACTTTTTAAACCTCTCTCTCTCTCTCTCTCTCTGAAACACACACAAACAGAGACACGCATAAATGCAAACATTGACCAGATCACTGCAGTACAGAGCACACTCTCAGGCATAATGTGGATCTCAACATAAGATGGAACCACAAATTGCCCATTACAAGACCAATTTTGTTGTTTGGCTCCTGACGCCATGCATTTAAGCAGAGCCGAGCAGCACACTGAGCGCCAAACTGAAGCCAGAAAGCCAATATGACGCGAAGCCATATTACACCCTGTATGATAAACCCCTCTCCTGGGCACGGGGTGGATGAGCATGGCTGCAGGGAACCCATTCATTCTGCCCAGACCGCTATCAGCATCTCCACATTTCTTGTGGCAGTGCAGAGGCCAGACGAGCAGTGGTATATCACATCGGTTACATGGCACTATTCTGACATGCTGCTATTACGACATTGATGTCTACTGTCGGAATACCGGAACGTTTCCCACCGAGATATGCCATGTCTGTGGTTTGTGCTACGTTATTCAGTTTTTATCAGTTTAGGGAGAGTGCATGAAGTCACTTTAACCCTAATCCTAACCCTAAATCAGAATAGTGGTACACTCTCAGAAATAAAGGTAGGCTACAAACTTGTCGCTATGGCAGTACCCTCAAGGGGAGTACCATTGTGTCGCTTGGGTGGTACCTCAAAAAAGAAGTGACAGATGCACATTGGTCGACATTGCAAGAAACTGAATGCACCCCTTTTGGGGGGTACTGAAGATACTGCCACAGCGACAAGTTCTGTACCTTTATTTCTGAGAGTGTATGTCGGAATAGTGTGCAGTCCCCCATCACATCACATTCTGCTCCACCATCCATCCACTCAGGCGTGCAGATAGTGACGAGGTGGTGCTAAAGCACCTGCCCCTTTGCCCTACTGGACAAAAGGCGCCTTTTTAAACCCCTTTAGTGCAGAGCCTATATTGTAGCCCTGTTGTCACCAAAACTGTAATGGCTATGTCTTTACATGTTACTTAAGGCTCTCTGCAAAGTCATTGCAATGTCATAATGTAACTTAGTAAAGTATTTTCAGCAATAGTGAATAGGCCCGGTGGTGACCCCATCTGCAGTAGGAGGCTCACAATGTACTGTGGTCCCTATTAACACAATACAAATACTTCATGATTAACAAAAACGCCGATATAATACAGCCTCTAGTAAAGAAGCCGGAAGTTCCACCTGCCCCAACCACCTTCAGTACCTGCCCCCCAAAATATCTATACACGCCACTGCAATGCACTCTACTCCTCCAGACCATCGAGATACAAGGCCAAGAATTTCATTAGGAGCCGAGGGACAAACAGAGACGAATCTCCAGCCGAGAGCTCCTGAGAGGCAGTTGGGCGGTTGGGTCGGATGGGCGATCGGTCGGTTGTGCGGACAAAGAGAGGTGTGTTCGCATCTGGGTTTGTCCACCCCCAGAGAACACAGACGCTATCCCACTCGACCTTATTCTCACACTTTTCTCTCTTTTTTTCCTCTCTTTTCATTCCATTCTTTCCCACACCGTCCCTTCCCCTCCCTAATTCCCTCCAGTGTCGGGCGTGAGGAGATTGTGTGTGAGGTCAGACGTGAGTGAATAGTTTATAGATAAAAACTCAGACGAATGCACAGTCCCTTAGTGCGCCGTAAATAATATTAAGTGCTGATTGGATCATGACATGTGGCTCCCAAGCTGCCTCGCAGGTTGTACATTTTCCATAACCTCATGTTGAGTGGGGAGAAAAAAAAGTCTTGTAAATTATGCTGAGGTGTTGAAGCTCAGGCACAAATGGCCATTTTTCTGTCAGCGAAATTAAGTGGAAGCTCATTTAGTTGGTACACTTAATGTGTCATCATTGCTTTTACAGCTAAAACATTTGTTCATGAATCAATTTTTCCACTTGTGTGGGTCCTTGTGATATTTGCATTACCGAAACTGAGTAAGCGGGCGACTTTAGCTCGGATGTAGGAGGCTATTATAGTATTGGCTAGGTAGGAGACTTCAGGGGTAGAAGGGTGGGAAAACTATGTCTAAATGGTACACTGCCCTTTCCAGTAAAATCCAAAAAAACAAGAAATATACACTAGGCTCATTGTACCCATCATTTGCCGCTGTCATCCGTTGGCATACTAAATGCACCTTTTCAGCAATCTGAAACACACTCGCAGGTTTAGAGTGACCCACATGTTTGAGACAGGGGCTTTTAAAATAATTAGAGAGGCTTGTTATGGTTGCTGCCAGGGAGCTGTCCTTATTTTGTTTCTCAGGAGTACATGGGCTCCAAAACCAACAAGTCTGAAGTCTGTAAAGTGGTGTGAGAAATACTGGTTTGCTATGCAGTGGCATATGGCAAATAAGAGAGAGGACATTACCTTGTATTATAAACCTGAGCCAGTGGTGCTCTTTGCGTTTTTGATGCTCGGCTCCGTACCGAGACTCCTGCTGATTTCTTCTCGTGCTGTCTGAGTGATTACCTCTAACAGTAAATGCAGAGGGAGCATTTACCCATAAGCAGGGCTGCTGTAAGCCTTGACGTGGCCCAGGCCCAGGACAACATCATCTGCAAGGACCCCCTTTCAATACATATAACGGGCACCCCATTCTGGGCCTCCTTTCTACCTGGGCCAAGGACAACATACCTGTTTGGCCCCACCCTGTTGGCAAGTCTGCCCATAAGTGCCAGAGTTCTGTTGAGATGGGCGGCCTCTTTAAGATGAGTTACACAGCCCAAACCTTAACCCTTACTCAGAGACAAAGGGGTCAGTTGTCCCGGGCCCAGTAAGACAGGGCCCCAGAATTGGGTCCTCAATGCATTGTAGTATGTACTGGGTGAGGGTGAGGAGCGCTTTCAGTTGACTTTGTCCCAGGCTGCCAGCAGCCCTTCCTTTACCCAGGCACTACTGTGATGCCCTGTAATGGCTTGGTAGCTAGGCTTGATGGGCAGCTCATATCAATGCAATAGAGGCAGTAACAGCAAAGCAGATGGGTCTTAAACCAAATAAGGACATGTCAATCAGCTACTGTACACAGGCAGCCGTGTACAACAGTGTTTCTCAACCGGGATGCCTCACGCCCCCCTCAGGGGTGTCGCGGAAATGTGGCTGACTGTATGTGAAATTGACCCAAATAAATAAATAAATTATATAATATAATACATATTTTGTCTAAATTAATAAATTAATGCTTAGTCAGTGGAATCGTTCATCTACCATGTACGCACAATAAATTAAATTTAGGTCACCCCAGAATGGCCTACACATAGCCTATCTGAGATAGGCTAAAGTTGCAACTTTGAACGTAGGTTGTGTGACGTCTCCAAAATGTATTAATTTTCTAAGCTTGTGTGGTATCGGATGTGATGCCATGTTACGGCTTGTTGGTTTGGGGTGCCTTGAGATTTTTCATGAATTGAAAGGGTGCCTTGCCTAAAAAAAGGTTGAGAAACACTGGTGTACAAGAATGATGGATGGAGAGTCAGAAGAAAGAGATTGATTTAACCCTCTGAGGTCTAAGGCCTTTCAGAGGCTTTTAGGCTGCTTGCACCACCCTGACATTTTCAAGTATTTTCAGCTAACAGTAAGCATCTATGCAAAAGTGGAATATATGGTTGTATTGTGAAAAGCCTGACAAGAAATAATCTGAAAAAAAATTGGATGTCATACAAACATGTTTTATTTAAATTGAGTATAAACACAACTGTACAAAAAAACAGGTTTCAGACGTCTTCAAAAAGTTCAAGAAAACACACAATAAATATATCTAGCCAAGACTTTTGAAGTTTGAATCTTGTAAATAAATGTGTTGGCAGCATAAAAGTGAAAAGGGCATTTAGAAATGTTTTGTTGTTTTCATACAAAATGCAAAAAAGAATGACTATGTCACTGCCACTGCCTGTCTCATTTGAATACTAATGAGATAGGTGTGAAAAACCTCTAATGGCCCACACCCCCCTGTCAATCCCCATGTGCTCTGATAGCCCCAACCCCCCTGTCACTCTACGTCTGCTGTGTTTACCCTACCTGAAAGGGGCGTGTTGTCACCTCTGAATAGCCACTCAAGCACCGGTACTTTACATGTGAATAGCTATAGGTGTGGCTGCTACAGGCAGAGAGTACAGAATATTCGAAGTTTTTTTTTCTTTCTTTAAATTGGGCCAGCTATATAATTTATTTAATATATATATATTTGAAATCTGGAAGGTCTGAGGTTTCTAATGGCGTAACTTATGTGTTTCAATGACAAAAACTCACAGAGTTACAGATTTGTTTTTGGAGACATGTCAAATTGCCCTCTCAAGGGCACTTAGACCTCAATGGGTTAACAAACAAGACAGAGAGTGAGAGAGAGACTGTCAGTGGAGGGGTAACACTGTCAGTGAAGATGAAAGAGCAAAATTGTGTGTGTGTGTGTGTGCAGGGGGTATGCAATAACTATTTTGGCATCCCCCCCCCACACACACACACACAAAAACAAAAAAAACATTTGTTATATGCACACTTGGCGACCCCCTCTGTAGTATTACATATTTGAAAACCTGATATTGGAAAAGTCAGTGCCTCACCAGCCATAAACCTGACCGCACGTTACTGCTCTGGCCCCCTGCAACGCATACATCGCATATACAGTTTTTGCACGCGTGTGTGTGTGTGTGTGAGAGAGAGAGAGAGAGAGAGAGAGAAAGAAAGCGAGAGCGATACAGAGCGCAATAGAAAGAGGGAACATGGGAACAACTAGAGTGGGTGGCGGGGGTTAACGTGTTTCCTTCTCTGAATAGCAATGAGTCATTTCCTCCGTTAATGAGTCCTTCAGACGAATGACCACTGCAAGGGGCAGACAGGGAGGGAGGGGAGGAGGAAGGAAGCCACAACAAACACCACAACTGCTGCAACAGCATGAGAAGAAAATAGTTCAAGTGTGAACAGTTCATAGGGTCAGGAAGACATATCTTGATCTTGCCAGCGAGCTTATCTCTCTCCTACCCTATGTTTTAGTTTATTTGTTTTGTTTTGGTGGGGGTTTTTTTTCGTTTGACCCGCAGCATTTTTTGTGTCACTTGTGTTTGTTATTGTTTACACAGCACACAAAGGCACAAAGGTATTGTGGTTTTTGGTTGCACTTGCTGCTGGCAGGCCACATCAGGACATGCAATTGACTGTGTAGAATACCAGCTGTCGAAATAAAATTTGCCTTTTTCTCTCTAAATCAGACTCTTTCTGCTTTCACACGAGTAAGTAACATGACCAGGGCTGCTGATAGCTTTTGCTGTGACTGGAACAAAGTCATCCTGATGCCTCCCCCCAATACTGTACATGAAATGTAATGAGGACGAATTTCTGGGCCCCTTTTCTTCCTGGACCCGGGACAACTGACCCATACGTCCACACCTATTGGATTCCCTGAACATGGTATACACAATCAGTCAAAAAATTATTTTCAGGTTCAATCTTTCATGACAAATAATAACCCTAAAATGCTGTGACCAAGACGGTCCCCTAGGAGTCAGCTGACATTTATTTTCGTATGTTTGTGTGGGTGTGGGTGTGTAATGTAATGTAATGTGTGCAGGGAAGGGCTTTGGAGCAGAGTGATTGAATGATTGAACCCTGTCTTGTGTAAGTATCACTTCCTTTCTAAGAATACCGTTGGGCTTTGAGCTGCACAGGATCATATGAGAAACTGTCATACGGTGATAGTCATATCATAATGGCCCCCGCAAAACCCACAGATTGTGCTTACCGTTCTCACAGAAATGAAAACAAAACAGCTTTTCACTGCTAGGAAAAAGAAAAAGAAAAAAAAATGTCTCGGGTTACAAATAGAGCCACCCCCCCCTTGCTGTCAGTCACGGTCCCTTTTGGGTTTTGGCCGCTCAGCCATATACTATAGGCCTACAGGGAAGCTGACAGGGGGGGGCAAAGGGGACAATTGTCCCGGGCCCAGAGAGAGAGCGGCCCCAGAAATGGGTACTCATTACATTATATGCGTTGGGTGGGGGGTCCATTCAGGTGATTTTGTCCAGGGCCAGACCAAAGCTGTCAGCGGTCCTGTATGCCCATATAACTACACATTAACCAGAAAAGCAGGAAGGCCCATTTTCTGCCCTTGATGCCCAAATCATCCCCTTTCCCGCGGCATATTGGGGGCTAATCAGGCCCTGAGACGGAGTCTTTAGCTCAACGCAACGCTCGACGACGGCCCCGTTTGGGATAAACGCTTCCAGTGTAATTGACTTCCTGTCAAAGGCAAGGCCCAAATTACAGGGCAATCGGAGCCTGACGGAGAGCCTTTCGCTGATCTGAGGAGACAAGTGTCTGGTTCTGTTTTCCCTCCAACGTAATTCGGTCTGAGTGGAATGGAGAGGAGTGGAGTGGGCTGTCACGTCACAACCGGTGCCGTTACCTTGGTGTTTGTTTGTTTGTATGTGTGCGCGAATGTGTGTGTGTCTGTTTGTGTGTCTGTGGGGGGGGGGGGATGGGGTTGAATATTATGTGATTGCATGAATAAGAAGGCAGGTGTGTGTGTGTGCATATGTGTTCGCACCAATATGGATATACTGTGTGCATATGCACTGTATGTTTTTTAGTCTATCAT
>NC_085864.1:31358782-31368782 GCF_034702125.1 Engraulis encrasicolus | reverse complement strand
ATAGACATGGAGACCTCTCCTCTCCTCTCCTCTGCTCATATAGTCACACTCGTACTCATACTCATACTCATACTCGTCTATCTAAAGTTAACTGTCTGGGCAAAGGTGTGAGCCTGCCAGCCAGCCAGCTATCCAGGCAGTCAAGCCAAGCAGGCAGATGGATGAGCCTTGGCCTGGGGATGGGATGAGATGAGATGGGATGGGTATGAGATGAGAGGCAGGGGGCAGGGGCGGGTGGGGTGGGGGGGATACTTGATGCAGAGCCGGGGGCGGATAGGGTTGCAGTGTTTACCGTAACTGAGTCGGGCCCGGATCATCTCTGTTTGACACCACTTAACGTTTCAATAAACTTCACACGGCACGGCCAGATAGAGGCAGATGACGACTTCAAGTAGCTTCTCTGACTCTTTCTTTCTTTCATTCTTTCTCTCATTCTTTCTTTCATTCTTTCTGTCTTCTCTCTCTCTCTCTCTCTGTCGTCCTCTCTCTCTCTTGCTCTCTCTTTCTGTCTCTGTCGTCCTCTCTCTCTTGCTCTCTCTCTCTCTCTCTGTATGTTTGTCTTCTGTTACAGTTCTTCATTTCCACTCATCCCTCTCTCCTCTTTTAGCCCGGCACTCCTCCCTCCCCTGCTACACCATCACCACCCCACTCTCTTCATCCCTCCGTTCTTCCAACAACCCCCCCCCCAACACACACACACATACACACACAGAGACACACACATACACACACAGAGACACACACAGACGGGGCAACTGACAGCTTTGGCTGGGCCCGGGACAAAGACATCTGATAGGGCCCCAAACCCAATCAATACAATGTAACGAGGATCCAATTCTGGGTCCCCTCTCTCCCTGGGCCCGGGACAAGTGACCCCTTTGTCACCCCCTGTCAGCTTCCCTGCAAACAGATATACATATATACACAAACTCCCTTTCTTGTTGCTTTTAAACTTCGCCTTTCTCGTTCGCTCTCTCTCTCTCTCTCACCTTCAGCCCCCGTCCAATTAATCATTCTGTCCCAGGCTGCCCCTGTCTGTGTTTACATTAAACACAGGACTCATCACGCACACACATGTGGCTCGCTCGGAGCCGGCGCGTTAACCCTTTACCTCCCTGACCCTCTGCTGCACGTCCATGGGGGAGAGCCCTCAACATGCAACCCCCATGTGAACATGGAGGTCTGCTTGTACAACTATACAACACAGTCGAGAAAATGACTTAATTCAATATGGCAGCAGTTTGAGTGGATGAAAGCAAGATGAAAAAGATGTTATTTATTTTTGCTGCAGGAGACGATACAGGCACAGGAGTATGAAATAGAAAAGAAGAAGAAGAAGAAGATGATGATGATGAAGATGAAGGTGATGAAGAATAAGAAGGTTGATTGTGGAGTGCACAAACTGTACACTCAGATAAGAGAAATCTGTTTAACTGATTTTCTGCAATCTCTGACCCTGAGGTCAAAATAAAAATGCATGCTGCCTTGGATGTCAGAGCTCTGATTGGTCAGATAACAGAGCGGGTTGGATAAGAGCTTGTAAGAATGGTCCAAAAAGTCTGATTACTCCAAACCATTCTAACCTTATAGTTCCTGATTATCTGAGTTTTGTGCGTCAGGTACAAAAGAGTTTTCATGCCGTCTTGATAGCCACAGACATGCAGCACAACATAACAGCGGGAATGATGAGATATTTCAGATTGTTCTGGCTTTAAAATGATGAAATCAATTGCCATCAGACAGGCCATTCCTTCAAGACGTTCACTTCAAGTCCAAATCCAGAGCACCTAATTGGATTATTCCAGTTATGAATGTCAACTTCATTAGTGCATATCTTAGATAACCAAGCTCTTATACAAGGGGTTTATTCACTAGACCAGTTGCATTCTGCACCAGTGCTGTACATACAGAATGTTGAATGTTTATATCTCCCTAAAAATATATTAAAATTGTTTTATTGTGAATTTCACACACTATTACACATTAATAGGACCATAAATGAAGTACAGTGAAATATGACTCATCCAGTCACAAACATCACAAACGTCTAAAAATAAAATACGAAGACTCAGCAAAAAAAAAACCCCACAGAATTCAATGTTGGCATGAGTTGAAACGTTTTAGCGGCAGGTATTGGCCTACACGTCAAGAAGACCTCATGTGATATGCTTTAAGAGCAGAGGCCTTTTCGGAGAATTAAAGAAGAATCATTTCGGAGACAACGATACTTTAGAGTTACATGCTTGAACAGTTGGGGATTTCAGTAGGGGAAGTGGCGAGTGGCTCTCGTCCATAAACTTTAGAGATTTAATGTTGGATGAAAGCGGGCCTGAAAGCTGGACTGGTAGTCTGGCACACAGGGCATTTTCCCGCTGGGCCTACTGTCCTCAGGGGCCGATGTGCTGTTTTGGGTATCGGGGCATTATTTTAGAAAGGTCGGCCCATTGGCATGGGCGTAATTTTAGGGGGGGGCGGTGGGGACATGTCCATACCACTTTTGAGATAAACATAGCTTGTCCCCACCACTTTTTCACAAATACAATGCAAAAACAGCATATCCGGACAATTTGCCATTAAAATGTCCCCACCACTTTTCGAGCCAAACCTACACCTCTGCCCATTGGTACATATTCAGTATGGACTGTAGACGTGTGTGATGGGCCGGTGGAAGCCTAAAATGCCCATGCCGTTTTTTTGACCACAGTCCAGCCCTGGATGAAAGAGTGTCTTGAGTGAGTGAGGGCTTGGAAACTTGAGGTGCTTCAAGGAGACGCTGGCTATCTCCCCCCCCCCCCCCCCCCCCCCCCCCCCCCCCCCCCCCCCCCCCCCCCCCCCCCCCCTTTATAAATAGACGTGCTTAAGACGTGACCTTTCCGTTCCGACCCCTAAATTAATAAACAGGGTCAACTTGACACTCCAAAAGTAAGAGCGGATAATGAGATGTGTGGTTGCCGCAACCTTTTTCTTTTTTTTTCTTTTTTTTACCAACAACTTTCACACAGACACACAGTGCCACTGATAATTGACTGTGGCTGTAAGGGAAAATGACACGCCCCAGCCTAGCGCTCCGAACTCCAGTGTGCTACAGTGTAATAAAGGCCCCAACGCACAGTAAACTGTGGCGAATTTTCACGAGAGTCATGGAGAGAATTTTGCGCTGGACGGCCGGGGGAAGTGACAATCCTACGAGCAATTAGTAGCGGGTTTTAAAAAAGGCTTTGTTTTATTTTTGCTGAGATCAGAAAGGAGGCTCCAGCGAAAGCCCCGTGGAACATGTGAGTTATGTTTGGAAGCCCAGTCACCCCTAGCAACCCACTAACAAGCCAACCAGTTTCTCTTTCTGTGTCTTTCTGTCTCTCTTTCTCTCTCTCTCTCTTTCTCTCTCTCTCTCTCCCTCTCCCTCTCTCTCTCTCTCTCTCTCTCTCTCACACACACACGTGTACGCTCCCTCTGTCTCTCGCTATCTCTCTTTCCTTCGCTACCTCTCCCTCTCTCTTTTCCCTCTTGTTTCTGGCTCCTTCTTCCTCCGTTTTTAAAGACGCAAACAGCTGCCTGCCTGTGTGGAACACACCACAATTCCAGGGTAATCTAAGGGGCTACTTATCCAGCTCATCGGAGGAAGGACAGGGGGGGGGCACAAAGGGGTATGAGGAGGAGGAGGGGAGGAGGGGGGGAGGGGGAGGAGGGGGAGGGGGAGGAGGAGGAGGGAGGTGGCAGCCAAGGAAATAGGCTGACCTTGTAATTCAAGATGGGGGGTTAGAAATCGCAAGGCAGTGCCCGAAAAGCCTCCAGGAGTCTTACTTTCTTACCCCCACCATCCCTTCCCTCTCCCCCAGAGCCTGAAACAACCCCCACCCCCATCTCACCCCCCCCTCTCTAATCTCCCACAACTCTCGAGCCCCCACCCATCAACAACCACCACCCACCCCCCACCCCGCCCAACAACCCCAATGCCGCCAACACACACACTACACTACACTACACAAGACACCGCCGCACCGCCACCCCTGCAGCAACTTGAAACCTAAGAGCCGTGAAATCGATCCGGGCGCTAAATTTATGCCCCTCTAATGCTAACGTTAGCACTGCGGGGATGGTGGAGGAGCAGTTTGGGGAGGGGGCGGGGGACAATGGGGAGGGGGTAAGTCTGAGGAGGAGTTGTTGGGGTAAAGGGGGGAAGGAAAGGAAGGGTGGGTGTTATGGTGGGCAGCAGGGGTGGGTTGTTGTGGTGGGTGATTGGGTTGCTATGCTGTGGCTTCCCTCCAGCTCTGAGCACCGTCCCCCAACCACCATCACCACCACCACCACCATAAACTACACCCCCTACACAACCCTCTAACCCACGAACACCAATCTACTCCTAACCATCCCCTCTTAACCAGAGCAGGTGTGCGGAGGAGGAAGAGGCAAAATAACAGGGTGGGTGGGGTGTGTGTGTGTGTTGGGGACGTGGTTAGGAAGGAAAGAGGAGAGGGAGAGAGAGGAAGGAGGGAGAGAGGGAAATGAGGGGTGGAGGGAGGGATGGCAAATGCATGTGCGCCCCATTTAACATGAAGAAAAGCCATCACTGTGCCCCCTTGAGAGCTCCAGGCAGCTGGTGGAAGGAGGTCTGGGTATAGGAGTGAAAGGGTGTGTGTGTGTGTGTGCGTGTGTGTTTGAGTGGGTGTGGGGGTGGGGGTGTGCACAAGTTTGTGTGTGATTGTGTATGTGTGAATGCAGGTGTGTATCTATGTAAATGCATGGATGTGCACATGGTGTGTGTGTGTGTGTGTGCGTGTGCATGTGTGTGTGTGCCTACGTGCCTGTCTGTCTGTGAATATGTATACCGTATGTGTACACAATTGTGTGAAGTTGTGTGTGTGTGTGAGCCAATCCATGGGCATGCATACGGTATATACTGTGTGTGTGTGTGTGTGTGTGTGTGTGTGTGTGTGTGTGTGTGTGTGTGTGTGTGTGTGTGTGTGTGTGTGTGTGTGTGTGTGTGTGTGTGTGTGTGTGTGCGCCCCTGCGTATGTGTGTGCATGTCAACGTCAGTGTGTGTTAGTTCGGCGGGTGTTGGGTTTTTAGTGTCCCTCAGTTCCGACACCACACCAGGGGGGAAGACAGACACCTGAACCAGTAAGAAGGTCAGTGTGGGAATTGGTATGGCTGCTGCTGCTGCTACTGACTGGTTGCCAGCTGAAAAAGACGCCACGCCACGCCGCGGCCGCTTTGATCTACTTACCTCTCACCTTTCCAAAATAGAACATCTCAGCAATGGGCCACGCTGCTGCTGCAAGCGATCCCTCTGTGTGTGTTGGAGTGAGTGTGTGTGTGTGTGTGTGTGTGTGATGCTGTGTGTGTGTGTCTGTGTGTGGGTGGGGGGATTCTGTGTGTGTGTGGGGGGGTGGGGTGTATGTGGATGTGTCTGTGTGTGTATGTGTGTGTGTGTGTGTGTAAAAGTGAGAGTGAAAGTAAGGCATGTGTCTCTGCATGTGAAAGTAATGCATCTGTCTATGCATGTGTTTGTATGCATGTGTGTCCGTGTTTGTGTGTGTGTGCGTGCGTGCGTGTGTGTTTGTGTGTATATGTTTACATATGGGTGTTTGAGCGTGCATGTGTGTGTGTCTGTGTGTGTGTGTGTGTGCATGCGTGTGTGTGTGCATGCGTGCGTGTGTGTGTGTGTGTGTGCGTGCATAGTGCGTACGTGCGTGCATGCATGCGTGCGTGTGTGTCCTGACATCAAAAGCATTTTCCAGGGATAGCTCGCCTCGCGTGGGGAAGTGTGTGTGTGTGTGAGTTGGATCCCCTTGCCACTTTCACTGATTGCCTTACAGCATGTCATAAAAGCATCTGGCTCCCTCACATGTTCTGTCACATCCAAATGCTCTCCTCTGAAGTGTTTACTCTCCAATATCGATTTCCCACTGACCCCCACAGCAGGGGAGCGCACCTCGGTGGATAAATAAAAACTTTCGTTGCTCGTTGTTGAGAGGGTGGAGAGTTTTGCCAAACTGGGAAAAATAATGGGTAATGACATGACGCTATTGGTGTTTGAGCAGCAGGATTTGGCCCTTTTTGGGATGTAGAAATTAAAAGTTAAAAGTGGGAACTAGTTTTGATCTGGCACGTCTTCCAATGATGTTTTGCATTGTACTGTTCTTCAATTCTCTCTGATGTCTTACCACTCACTTCGTGTTTGTATTCTTGAATAAAGTAGGCCAGTAGTAGTAGCCTAATGCCCTTTTGGGATGTAGAAATTAGTTAAAAGTGGAAACTACTTTTGATCCAGCATGTCAGCAGAAAAGGTTTTACATTGTACTCTTCTTCAATACTCTCTGATGCCTACCACTCACTTTGTGTTTGTGTTCTCAAATACATTTCGAAGGGAGCTTGCAGAATGAATGTGTGCTGAAAGGAGTCATAAAATGCGATCTGATACGTGAGAACTGGGAGAAAATGGACACCTGCTATATCATCCGAGGTTTTTATGGATTTTGTCAGAGCGGAGCCTCAACTCAGCTTTCACGTGTCAGAGCTACGCAGGAAGGAAGAAAGCCGTGACACTGGCCCCACTGGAAGACGCAGGGCTGGACTGGTCATTTGGCATACAGGGCACTTACCTGATGGCCCGGCCCAGCAGTCCTCAGGGGCCCATGATGATGCTGTTTATGTTGTTGTTGTAGAGTAGAATAGAGAGTAGAGTACTTTTATTCATCCTGAAGGAAATTAAGGTGTCTGTCAGCTTACATAAATACACAAATTCACAAATACAAAACATACACATTGTTGTTCTCGTCTTTGTTTTTTTCCCCTTAGAGACCAGCAGCCATTCAGATGGGGTAGCCCCTTGCTTCATCTTTAATATAAGGGTCATGACGTTTCAGCAGTAGCACACGTCAAGGCAGCACAACAACAGACAGTGGCACTATTGTAAGCCCAAAGTTTTTTATGTTTTTTGAAAAATATATTTTAGGGGCTTTTATGCCTTTATTTGATAGGACAGACTGAGATGGTGACAGGAAGCGAGTCGGACAGAGAGACGGGTTGGGATCGGGAAATGACCCCGGCCGGACTCGAAAGGGGGTCCCTGTGGGCATGCAAGCCCAAATGTGGGGGGGCTTAGCGATGTTTGTTTGTTTTTAGTGAACTATCTTAGAAACATATTCATTGCAGCATATCAACCACCAATTGCTAATTAACCCCTTAAGACGCGGCTTTATACATTTGTTGTTACCAGTATGGTAATGACCAAGTCGTGGTTTATTACTAAAGGGCCTGAGTTGTGTCATAGTATTGTAGTGCTATGGTAGGTACATTCAGTGACTATTACAGCGTGCCACTGGAGGTACGGCGCGCATTAAGGGGTTAATTGATGGGCATTAAATGATGTTACTCCACATGACATCAGAGCCCAAAAAACTCCATAAACAATTGAGTCAGCCAATGAGAATAATGTCAAGTCAAGTCAAGTCAAGTCAAAGTTTATTGGTAATGCACTTTTAACACAACAAAAGCAGCTGACCAAAGTGCTAAAAGAAGGGCCTAAGTAAAAAAGACTTGAAACAACATAAAGCAACAATTGACAAAAGAGATGGAGACATCCATAAAACACACAAAAATAAAAAAACACAGGCATTAGTGGACACGATATGACTGAAAAATATACTGAAGTCAGTATCAATAAGAACAAATAGACCTATCTAAATAAATGAATGAAGATCACACAATAGTGTCAATAAATAAGAAGGTTAAAAAAAGGTGGGTCGTAGAGGAGCATGAGCAAAAGTGCCTGAGCTTGGTTTGTGGTCCCAGGCCAGCCCTGGGAAGACGGCGGCGTGGAGTGGAGTGAAATATGCCAAGGGTCCCCGGTGTCAAATGTGCACTCAGCATCTCCAAGACAGGTGTGAAGCTTAAAATATAACTCATAGCGAGGAGTGTGTGTGTGTGGAACATGCGTAGCGTGTGTGTGTGTGTGAGAGAGAGAGAGAGAGAGAGAGAGAGAGAGAGAGAGAGAGAGGGAGAATGTGGAAGGAACATACGTGTGCATGTGCATAGCCGCTGTGTCTGTGTGTGTGTGCGAGAGAGCGAGAGAAAGAGAGAGAGCTAGTAGGGAGTGAAAAGACAGAAAAAGAAAGACGACAGTTTCACGCACACAGGCGAGTTCCTAGATTCATCGTCCACAGTAAACCTGAAACTCTCAACCAAAAACTCTCTCATTCAGTCCACTGACATCTTTAGGAAAGAATGTTCTTTGTTTACCGTCTCGAGTAGAGACCCAACTATGTAGGAACCCAACTATTCCCTGCAACGCCGATTCTTCATATTCCACTACTCCTTAAGTGAAACACCTCTCTCTGTGTTTCTCTCTCTGCCACCTCAGCTGTTTTAGCCTCTACATTGTTTGGACAACTAAATCAGAGCGTGAAATTTACAAGACTTTACGAGATGCCGTAAATCTGTGCAGAGCTGTGGCCATGGCAAGTCAGTTCTTTCTTCACAATGATGAGGAGAACTTGGTTACAAAACAATGGCACAGCTCTAGTAATTGGGATTTTTGCTCTAGTCTGGAGAGAATTAATGACACATTAATGACGCATTACCACAATTTGACGAGGAGGACACTGAAAATAATTCAACAACTCCTCCTGTCATTCCCAACCAATGTAATTTTTTTGGGTCTTTTTTGCTACATTGGCAGTGTGGACAGAACGGAAAGCCGACACTGAATCCCTTGTCATAATAACACGAGGAGGAGATTGGTTACATGTGCGAGGCGAGCGGCTCGTAGCAAGAAGAAGAAGAAGAAGAAGAAGAAGAAGAGCGGCTGCCGAGCTGAGCCGCCTCTTGACTGCTACCATCTGCCTCGGCAGGCAGCGCTGCAACCAGGGCCGGATTACAGTAATACACGGGCCGGATATGGCTGCAGCCTAGGGCCCCCCACCTGCCAAGGCCAGATTACAGTAATACACAGGCCAGATATGGCTGCAGCCTAGGGCCCCCCTCCTGCCAGGGCCGAATTAATGCACAGGCCGGATATGGCTGCAGCCTAGGGCCCCCCTCCTGCGGGGATGGATTAATGCACAGGCCGGATATGGCTGCAGCCTAGGTCCCCCCTCCTGCCAGGGATGGAAAAAGGCTATGCCAGATATGGCTGCAGCCTAGGGTCCCCCAGCTGATTATCAGGCGCATCTTGCCACCAGGCTAGGCAGGCAGTCGCTTGGGGCCCCCAAGCCTATAGATGGTGAACGATAGTTAAGATTTTAAACTACAGTAGTGGCAATTTGTTGCGAATGTTCATTCTTTTGAATTGTCTTACCCTCGATTCGGCTCTGTGGATAATTATTGCACAGGCCAGATATAGATATGGCTGCTGCCTAGGGCCCTTAACCTGCCAGGCCGAGGGGGAGCCTGATTGGCCAAAAGTGAAAAATATTGAAAAATTCAGCTGTCGTCTTGTACGGTTGGTAGACATGTTATTTGTAATTCCTCGCTCGTAATTATGACACTGTCTATGTAAATTTGTCGCAAAATTTGCCTTTCGGGGGGCCTCATACCAACCTGTAGCCTAGGGGCCCCAGGGCCTCTTAATCCGGCCCTGGCAGCAACATCTTCCCCAGCAAGCGGGCGAGTGAGTGAGTGAGTGAGTGAGTGAGTGAGTGAGTGAGTGAGTGAGTGAGTGAGTGAGTGAGTGAGTGAGTGAGAGAGTGCGGCCGGGAGCTGGAGAAAAGAGAGGAGAGAGGGAAGACAGAACAGAAGAGAGGGCGTCTCTCCTCTCCGGCAGGCTCCAAACAGAAAGAGAGGGGGGTTCATAAATTACACGCTTTTTTACGGCACCGTTTGTTTTCACTGCAGCCTTCTGGATAGGGAGGAATGTCCAAACAAATCCAAACAGACAGGCATCCGGATGACAGAGCCCAAGTGTGTGTGTGTGTGTGTGTGAGAGAGAGAGAGAGAGAGAGAGAGAGAGAGAGAGAGAGAGAGAGAGAGAGAGAGAGAGACAGAATGTGTGTGTGTGCGT
>NC_085864.1:31348782-31353782 GCF_034702125.1 Engraulis encrasicolus | reverse complement strand
TGGTAAATATTTGGATGTGCGAGGCTCCTGCCGTGACTACTCCTGGTCCTGCCCGACTATATAATGCTGCTGTCCAGGGCTGAACTGGGAACAAAACCCCGGCCTGGGCACTTTTGGACTCCACTGTCTGTTGTCGTAGCCTCTTAGTGCAGCTGGGGTCGCCGGTGGGCCTATTCACTATTTGCTGAAAACACTCACCTGCATCATAACAAGATTGCTATGACATTACTGAGAGCCTTAAATAATAGATTAAGACATACAGAGTCATTACAATTTTGGTGAGAGTAAGGTTATAACATAGGCTCTGCGCTAAAGGGTTAAGTATACACCAATGGGCTGCCTCTTTTGAATTGTGGGCCAATCTCCCAGGGCAAAAGAAATGCAAAGGCATCGACCCCTGAGGACTGATGGCCCTTGGGGAAATACCCTGTATGCCAGATGACCAGTCCAGCCCTGCTGCAGTCCAGGGCTGGCCTGGTAACAAAACCCGGCCCGGGCACTTGGGACTGAGTCCATATCTAGCTCCTTCATCTGTCCATATCCCATGTGCTCTCTCCCTTCCTGAATCCCCTTCCTCCTCCACCTTTAAAGCATGGAGGAGGAAGGGGGAAAACTTGGCTACTTTTTGCTTGCTACACAAGCTTTCCCGCTGGGTCTGTGTGAATGTGGTTGTACCAACGTACTAATGGTCCACCTCATCTGAATTATGGGCCGATCTCTCAGGGTAAAAGAAATCCAAAAGCATCGGCCCCTGACTGTGGACTGATGGCCCTTGGGAAAATGCCCTGTATGCCAGATGACCTGTCCAGCCCTGCTGCAGTCCTGCTCTGCGGCACTGGGCTTAGGGCTCTGGACGTCCCCAGCAGGAAGCTCCAGGCCTCTGGCTGTTACAACAGTACATTACCCCTGCCTAATAATGCATAGTCCATTCACCCCCGACCGCAGCAGGGAACTACATATTTGTGCCATAAAACACGTGTGTAATTTCCACCTCATTGACGCTTGCTGATTATACCCACTGGGGCTACGTGTTGCTCGGGGAGTTTGGGCAGCAAAGAGAGAAAGAAAAAAGAATAACGTGACAAATGGCACATTGGTCACATTAAGAAATACCTCAGAGGTTTCCTTTTCCCTTTGCCAAAGAAATAGTGTTCAATATAGTTCGAATGCAAATCACCTTGGGGGCTGAAGTATTTCCGCTGTTCAACTCTAGTGCAATGCAGTTCAGTTTTGCAACAATGTCATCTATCAATATAGCAGTCTATCAGTCTAAGGGTTACTTGGCCTTTCTGTGTATCTGTCTGTGTTCCACAGAGACGAGGAGGAAAAGAGGAAGGGAGAGAGAGAGAGAGAGAGAGTGAGAGAGAGAGAGAGAGAGAGAGAGAGAGAGAGAGAGAGAGAGAGAGAGAGAGAGAGAGAGAGAGAGAGAGAGAGACCGGGTTAGGTCCCAGAGGGGAGGGTGGGTTGTACTCTAGGATTGGCCCTAGGGGCCGAGGCTTCGACAGGGGCCCGAGGACACAGGAGCAGCAGCAGCAGTAGTAATAGGAACAGCAGTTACAGTAACACTAAGCACCCTGGGCTGACCTCCCATCCCATCTCATCCCATCCCATCCCATCCCATCATCCCCAGCTCCTTGCCAGAAAACCAATCGAACCATCACTCTGCTGAGACAAGCTGGACGGTGGGCCACTGCCAGACTCCCAGGGACTGCGGAGAGGGGTGGAAAGGGGAGCGAGTATGGGCTATGGAGGGGGTGGAGAGGGGAGCGAGTATGGGATATGGAGGGTGTGGAGAGGGGAGCGAGTATGGGCTATGGAGGGGGTGGAAAGGGGAGCGAGTATGGGCTATGGAGAGGGGTGGAAAGGGGAGCGAGTATGGGCTATGGAGGGGGTGGAGAGGGGAGCGAGTATGGGATATGGAGGGTGTGGAGAGGGGAGAGTGTAGGGCCTAGAGAGGGGGTGGAAAGGGGAGCGTGTATGGGCTATGGAGGGGCGGGAAAGGGAATAGGAATGGAAAGAGGGAAAGGAGGAGTGGGGATGGAAATGATGGGATGATGGAAAAAGAAGAGGAAAGGAAGGAGAGATGGCTGTTTAGCCAGCCAGCCAGCCAGCATTAGTGCTCTGTCAGAGAGAGGACACGCCATGACCCAGGACAAGATAAACACAGGTAAATAGGATTTATTCTCAGTAATAGAATTCATCCATTATAAAGTTTATGCACCAAATACAATTTTAAGATTTCCAAAAATAATACCATCAAAGTCTTCCAGAGGGCATGCACCTTTTAAAAGTGGCTGTTGTCGAGTGGTGGTGCATTGGCTTTGAGTAATGGCAATTCAAAATCAGGGATTTTGAAAAAAATATTACCATATCATCCAAATACACCAGCAAACATAAATGGCCGGCTTAAAACATCTTGAGTCACAGTAAGTGCACACAGGGCATGCTCCTCACTGATGCCTGTGTTTACCCATATAGCTCTGACTTTACCATTACCCTAAGGATGCTATGAGCACTTTGGAAAACTGGTTCACTCAAATGGCAAATGGAAAAACAATGCAGTAAAAAAAACATAGTAGTAATTGAACACTAACAATGTCAATTTAACTTATTCAAGAGTGTATTTGGCACTCTCTGTAGGTGTTCAATTAACACTCCAGATTTTATTGTGTAGGTCAACAAACCTAGGCTATGTTGCGTGCTAGCTCTCAAAAAATCAAGCTGGTTTCTGATCAAAGGGCCAACAACCCAACGGAACCGACCGACATAGTGGTTTATAGACTTCCTGCAAGCGCTTAAAAATAAATAACCTCTTGTGTTCTGAATAGACGATTCAATGAAATGTGATTGTTGTATTGTGAATGGCCGTGATGTATTTGCACTCTCTGACGTTGATTGCTTGTATGCAGGGGCGTAATCAGGCCCTTCAATGCTCTTTTGTTGACTCCACATACCAACAGGAAGTGCATTGTGATGTGGTTTACAGATACGCTCCCATCCAAAGGGGCCATTTCCCCTCCCAAAAATAGCGGTCAGCATTTATTTGTTTACTATAGCACTGATAGCGATAAAGAAGGGCACTAACGTACGGCCATTATCATGCCATTACCAACAACTGCAACACTTAGAAGCTGTTTAAACCTATACGGATATTTTTGAATACACATTGGCTTTGGCCTCTTGCTTACACATAAACACCCTGGTTTTAACGGTAGGGACACATAGCAGGCGAAACGAGCGAGGCGAAGAGAGGCGAAATCCAACCATCATCAGGTCCTCTCGGCGAATCAAATGGAATGGAACAGTTAAGTTGTGGGCAGCCATGGCCTAGTGGTTAGAGAGTTGGTCTTTCAATCTAGGGGTTGCCGGTTCGAATCCCCCACGACCTCTCCCTACACCTCCATCCATGGCTGAAGTGCCCTTGAGCAAGGCACCTAACCCCACATTGCTCCAGGGACTGTAACCAATACCCTGAAAAATAATAGTTGTAAGTCGCTTTGAACAAATGAAAGCGTCAGCTAAGTGAAATGTAATGTAATGTAATGTTGTTGATTTGATTGGGCCGCGGCAGGCGATTTCGCTCCTCATTTGCATAACATTAAACTTTCTTTAATAATTTCTTTTCGCTTTGCTGCTGTTTGCTTGCTTTCGCTTGCCTTCGCCTCTCTCATAGGAATGAATGGCGAAGTTTGCTTCGCTTGGCCAAATTCGCGTCTATGTGTCCCTACCGTAAAAATAAAGTCTAACAAGAGGGCTAAAACGTATCTGTCCCAATGGAGTGTTTATTTTTATCCACATGTTGTGTTTAAACCTAAACAGAATAAAAATATCCACATTAAAAATATCCGCATACACATGCAATCAGCACTGAACTCCATTCATCAAACATTTTCCTGCTATGTTTTTCTATAGGCTATCTGAATTCGGTATTACTCCATACATTTTGTTGCGGTGTAAATTCCTTGATAAAGTCCTCGATAGTAAATCGCTTTGGTGAAAAAGAGTTTGCCAAATGCGATGTAATGGAATGTATTTTCTCTTTGTGTGTCACTTTGCAAAATGTGATATGGTTTCATATCATGTAACTGTGTCTGACTCTTGATCTAATATTGTTGCAAAGTTTGTGTTAGAATACTTGGTCTATGTCCACACATGTAGTGAAATACTCATTATACAAATCTCACTGGCTAAACAAAAATAAAGGCAATCTTTGTTCTGGCGGGGGTGCGCCTGGGTCAAAAAGTCTAACCCTTGTCCCAAGCTAGCACTAAACACAGTCAACAAGTCAGAGAACACACACAGACATTTATGTGTAACTGTTTACACGCACATGCATGCACGGACGCGCACACGCACACGCACACACACACACACACACACACACACACACACACACACACACACACACACACACACACACACACACACACACACACACAAATTCACCCTTATACATACACAAATACACAGGCTGTTTGTTTCAATGCTACAGATGTTTATCTGTGAACAAGCTCCCTGTGAGAAGAGGCCGGCCAGGAGAATAGCTGCACTGTTTGCACAGCCTCCCACTTTTCTCAGTTTGCAAAACGGAGAACAATGCGAAGGAAGCCACAGAGAGAGGGAGAGAGGGAGAGACAGACAGAGACAGAAACAGAGAGAGAAAGAGGCGTGCCATCCCAGGAATTAAAGGATGGAAATTCACTTAACCGTCTGTCACCTTAATGCCTCGAATAAGTGTTTTGATAAACATTTTCGCCAGGGTGATGAACTTTGTGACCCTCAATGCAAAAAACCCCCTACGAATACTAATCATGCGAATTACAGAATAGAAAAATGCCATGAGATCCATTCAACACTGGTCCAGAGAGACTCCAGGAGTGTTCCAGCATGCCAATGAGTTTGAATACATACATAAAAGTTAAGTAAAATAAAATTGTACTGTAAAAAGAAAATAGAAAAACATTTGTGCAAACAGCACAGAGCTGCTGCTTTCGGTGGGT
>NC_085864.1:31318782-31323782 GCF_034702125.1 Engraulis encrasicolus | reverse complement strand
GAAGCTTTCTCCTTTTACAAGGGGGTAACCACACTGAAGTCCCTAATTGGCATAACCCCGTCTGGCACACTGTCCTTTGTTAGTGATTTGTACACAGGATCAATATCAGACAAAGAAATCACAAACTTGTGTGGGATTCTGAATTTGTTGGAGAAAGGTGATGAGGTGATGGCAGATAAGGGATTTCCTATTAGTGACCTGTTATCTCCTCTAGGTGTCACACTAGCTATTCCACCGTTTATCAGCAATGATAGACAGCTTACTCAGGAGGAGTTAGCTAAGACAGAAAAAATTGGTGCCTTACGCATTCATGTTGAGAGGGAAATTCGGAGGATCAAGGGAATACCACATATTTGACCCGCCGCTAGCCATCACCACTTTGGGGGTCCATAAACCAAATCTGGAAAGTATGGGCATTACTTACTATGTTACAGGATTCCACTTTTCTAAATCATCATATATCATTTTTAAAACTGATTCATTGTGTAAATATTAAATAACATGATATATGTACCAATGTATTGTCTATGATTTTTTTTTTCATAAATGAGAATTATCCATGCATTTGTTTAAACTGCAAAGAAAAAACCAATAAACTTGTTTTTTTGTATGTATAGTTTTGTTTACTTATACACTTGTTTACAACTGAACAGATAAATATATATAGTACAATATGTAATCAATGTGGGAAAACAGTGTTTCATTAATATGACATTTAAAAGTAAATATACACATACAAAATAACATACCAACCGCCCCCCACCCCCTTTACTTTACAAAGTTTATGTACATGTACAGTATGATTTTGTATGTTCACACATGGCACACATGGCAAGAAGTGTTCGAAGTAAAATTTGTCTAGTTTCTGCTTCATGTCCACCCACATGTCAGGATCAAAATACAGCCGCTGTAGATGGCAGTCATGGTGAGACATCACAAAAAAATCACACCACTTGGCACCGGTAAGGCCCATCTGTCCAAACATTTGGTACTGGTACTCATGACCTGATTTTAATGACAACCCCCCTTCTTTGTCTTGTGTGAGATAGGGACAGTCTGCACACATCTCTTTGTCGGGGCATTTAATCTCAAGGAGGCCATAAGGACATGCTTCAGAATGGTCAATAACTTTCCTGTCTGGTGTGGCGCCTAAGTGTGGAGCAGAGGGGTTGATTACAAATCCACATGGCAGAATGCTGTTGCCTGTAATTAATTGATACTTATCTGCAGCCACCCACCTGGTTCCGATGTAGACACCCCTTCGCATCGCCTGCGTTTGCACTGTTTTTCTTACAACTTGTCAAGTTTGATGCAAGAGTATCTAAGTCGGCTTTCCGACAGCATACTTTTTAAACATTGTAGCTGTAATTCGCTGGGAACGTACTGAATGCACAGTTTGGTGTTGGCTTGGCTTCGAGTGTCATACTCAATGCCTTGTGCATCAGGCAAAGTAATTGACATGCCATTATAGTAATCATGTTCATCCTGTCTAAGAACAGTGACATAAGTTGGTGGTTGTGGAGGCAAATCAAAGGGAGGGTAGGCATCATCATCAGCTGATTGTACTGCTGGTAAGGCGTGATGGTTTAAAACGCAACCTTTGGGGGATTTCAGCCGTTAAGGCGATGGGACATAGGTTGGCCTATATGATGCTGTCGTCATTAATGTGGCTATGCTGGCATGTACTGCCTGACATTTGTAAGTTTTCTTTTAACCTATTAGCAATTGTTTACTTGGAAGGGGGTGAGTTTGGGACTGGGCATAAACATTTGTGGCTATTCCTTGAACCTTTGAGGTGGTGGCAGGGGTCATTTTGGTGTGTGGCTTAATTTTGTTGACTGTGACCAAATTTATGGGTTTGGGAGTCAACCCCAAAGACCGCTGTGGGATGTGCCACGTTTGTGGCCGAGGGTTTTGCTTCGGATTGGTGGGTACTGATTTAAGGCCTAATTTTTTGGAAGTGGGCTAAGGTGTACAGGAATGAGTCCAATAACATGTGCGCATCGCCCAAGACCAGCCTTGCAGCTGCAGATGACATCTTTCAATTGACTTCCAGTAGTAAGGTCAACCTACCAGAAGATAAATACAGTAGCATTAACAAATGAACACAGCTGTTCAGAAACAGTTTGTGTTGTGTGGTGTGTGTGTGTCATGCAGGAATATGGACAACTTGAATTGGGCTTCTGTATTTTATGATCATTCAGATTTCATACTGTTATAAATTAAAACTCATAGGCCTATTCCTCTATTTTGCATTCAAGTTAAATCATAATTGGAAAAACAACACTTGCTGCTCATCAGGTGTTTCTAACTGATGGTGGTTTACATCTACTAGTATAGCTAGTAGAGGTATAAATATGAGCAATGCTATGCTTAAGCCAGCTGGGCTACCTGGACTGCGTATGGTGACTTGTTCTTTCGCATTGATGGGAATGGTACAGCCGTTCTCTCTCCTCCTGACTTTACAGCATTTATTACAAAAACAACACACATTAGCGATTCTGACAATGAGAATATAAAATCGAACTGACTTTGCTTTTAGGTAGCACCATAACTACAATGGTGATTCTGCGCTAGCAGGCTAGCAAACGAAATGGATAATCCTCCTTACCTTTGATTTCGTGGATATACCCCTCGATAAAATTGCTGTAACCTCTCTTCTGAACTTTTTGAGGGATAGCGTTGCCTTCACTCGCCCAACACTCAACAAAACGAAGACAGAGATTTTCCGTCCATGCCATTTCTCGTTCATAAATACAATCAGCTGACAGACAGTTGTTTACGGTTGCCATAGAACGTTGGTTACCCACCAAGCACCGTTTAGAACGCAAGATGGCGCTCAGGTGAAAAAGGCGAATAGGGGCTCCTCCACTAAAGGATCTTTAGATAGGCTAACTTTTCATTCTTACAGTGCTGAAGATGTCACAGTTTATCTATATACTGTACTGATTGATTTGTTTGTGAAGCAGTACTGACAGTACGGTAAGAGAACATATTAGGGCCTACCTAACTTTAAAAAAATTGCCGGATCGATTCTGGAACTTGCCGCATCGATTCGGATCGCCGAATCGATCATTGTTGACACCACTACTACCTGTATATTGGGTTGTCTGTCTGATTTTAATGAAAGCAATACCTGAATAGCAAATTGCAGTACCAGTTTTCACCACAGAGCTACACACAGGACCTCACCACACTGCTAAAGCATTCCCCAGTTGATCTTATTCACCCAGCCTGATCTCCAAAAATTCTGTGCTCCTGGACACGGATGTTAAGGACACGAAATCCGTGTCCAAGAGCACGGATTTTGCCAAAATTCCGTGCTCCTGGACACGGAATTGTTTTCTGTGCTCCTGGACACGGAATTGTTTTCCGTGATGGGCACACGGAAGTGCTTTCTATAGGCTATTACCACAGCACTGTGTAACTCTATCATTAGAAAATACATACCAAATGCTAATCCTAAACAAAATAATGCTATAGCAATTTAAGTTGTGCCCTGACCAAAACATTCCCTAACCTTAACGTGTCATTAAAGACATATTTTTGAGAAAAACATTTTCCAGTTGGTTGCTAGGCTATCAAATTCATATAATGAATGAAAGAAAACTAGCTGTGCCCAGACCAACACAATCCCTAACCCTAACCTGTCAGTCGGAAAAAAAAAATTCGAGAAAAAATATTTGAAATTAGAAAAATCCTGAGAAAACACAAGACTGTGGAAACATAGAGCTATGGGAGTAGCCTATAGAGAGAGCACTTCTCTGTGTCCATCACGGAAAACAATTCCGTGTCCAGGAGCACGGAATTTTGGCAAAATCCGTGCTCCTGGACACGGATTTTGTGCCCTTAACATCCGTGTCCAGGAGCACAGAATTTTTGGAGATCATGTTGATTCACCTTATTCACTTTCCCATACTACCTGCATAAGTAGCATTCAAATGTCCCTAACACCTTTTTGAGGTGGAATGTTTGACTTTATAGGCATTTGGTTGTGTGTGTGTGTGTGTGTGTGTGTACAGGTTCCCTTACTTATAGTAATTTACTACCATGACAAATACGGACTCATGCATAAAACTGGAACACACATTCCAGTACACATAAACACACTAAGCCTAATCCTATTGATGGTAGCACATAAACACTTCCACACATGCCCTAATCACATCCCACATAACTCCGCTCACATAAACACATGCTAATCTAATAGCATTAATATGGTTTACTCTCTCTCTCTCTCTCTCTCTCTCTCTCTCTCTCTCTCTCTCTCTCTCTCTCTCTCTCTCTCTCTCTCTCTCTCTCTCTCACTTTCAAACATTTGTACGCATTCATTTGCATGTACACACACACACACACACACACACACACACACACACACACACACACACACACACACACACACACACACACACACACACACACACACACACACACACACACACACACACACACTCACTTTGTGTCCTGGTTAGTTTTGGCATGAACAAAAATGCAAAGAGGCACAAACTAAATCTCCCCTCTAGCCTCAAGCACCTGACCTCAGTCTAAAATCACCTCCACCCCCATCCATTCCCCTGAACACACACACACACACACGCACACACAGACACACACACACGCACACGCACACGCGCGCACACACACACACACACACACACACACACACACACACACACACACACACACACACACACACACACACACACACACACACACACACACACACACACACACACAATCTGCTCTACTAGCCTGAAGCACTTGACCTCAGTCCTACAGACACACACACACACACACACACACACACACACACACACACACACACACACACACACACACACACACACACACACACACACACACACACACACACACACACACACACACACACACACACACACACACACACACACACAGATTTTCCACGAGTCTATGATTACGGCTACTCTAAGCTAGTCAGTACCCGGAGCGCCATGAGGTAAGAGATTTGGCACAGCATG
>NC_085864.1:31271282-31273782 GCF_034702125.1 Engraulis encrasicolus | reverse complement strand
GCAATAGGGAGCGAGAGGGAGAGAGAGAGAGAGAGAGAGAGAGAGAGAGAGAGAGAGAGAGAGAGAGAGAGAGAGGATGCCCTAGTGGAGTGTGTGTTGAGGAGAGGAGATGGGTATCCACCATCTCCATGGGGTCAGGGCTGCTAATGTGTGAAGCAACACAGACCTGCAGCCCTGCCGCTCCACTGGGGAAAGACAACACTGATGCACTCCAGATGGACAAGCACTCTGTCCCCCAGACACCACGCACGCACGCACGCACGCACGCACGCACGCACGCACGCACGCACGCACGCACGCACGCACGCACGCACACATGAACACACGTGCGCGTCTGCATGTGCGCACTCACGCATGCACACACACATGCACACACACACACGCACGCACACACGCAAACACACACACACACACACACACGTGCGACTGTAAGCATCAACACACATAAGTACTCTCACATACGAAAACAAAAACACTCTCTCTGTCTGTCTCACATACACACACGCATACGCACACTCTCACGCATGAATAGCCTCTTAAATACACATACACATGTGCAGCACACAGAAACAACAAACAAAAACAGAAATGTACTGATTCCAAATCCAAGATTTTGGGAGAAAATGAGTGTTGTAACTGGTGTTGTTGTTACTAACTTTATTTACCTCGTTTTATAAGCCAGTTTCACGGTCCAGCGGCAAGACTTCAGACGTGCGTGGATCGATGTTGCGTGTTCTCCTTTTCCTCATAAACGAAACATTCACTGACAAACACAAGTGATATGCACACATACGGAAGCCGACAGGGCGGGGGCATAGGGGTCAGTTGTCCTGGGCCCAGGCAGAAGGGGGGGCCCATTATTCATTCTTCTTCATTACATTGTATGTATTGGGTGGGGGAGCCTTTCGGGTGGGTTTGTCCTGGGCCCGGCCAAAGCTGTCATCGGGCCTGTGCTCACAAATAATATAAACACACACGCTCACAAAACCAGAGATATGGCTGCAAAAAGCAATCACACGAATGAGCGAGAACATGCACATCCATAAAAGGACAGATGTATAATAAGAGGCAAGACTTGAGTGCACACGTAAACAAGAATACACAAAATCTAACATGAACACAAATAAATTCCCATACGCACACACACACACACACACACACACACACACACACACACACACACACACACACACACACACACACACACACACACACACACACACACACACACACACACACACACACACACACACACACACAAATGTTTTCCTCGAATAAACTCAACATACACTTGCATGTACTTGGCAAACACGAGAAATATGGGCACAAACACACGCACATACTCACACTCAAGAACAGACATGGATGTAATGTGAAGGCAGTTATGAATGGATGAAAACACACAAATACACACACGCACGCACGCACGCATGCACGCACACACACACACACACACACACACAGTTTCTTTAACAGCCATTTACCTTGGCGTCATTTCTCCCTCCTCAACCCACTTGCACCCCCCCCCACACACACACAAACATGCACATACATCCTCTGCTCTTACCTCAGCCAGCGCTTCCAACCCCGACACACACGCCCGACAAACACACACGCACGCACGCACGCGCACGCGCGCGCACGCACGCACACACGCACGCACGCACACACACACACACACACACACACACACACACACACACACACACACACACACACACACACACACACACACACACACGCACACGCACACGCACGCACACACACGGCAAACCCCCCAAACTCTCCTCAGCTGAGCTCCTACCTTCATGTTCTACTGGCTACAGAAGAGAAGCATTGAAATCATGGAAACACACCTCCCTCTCTCCTCTCTCCTCCCTCTCTCTTTCCTCTCCTCTCTCCTTTATCCTTTCTTCTTTCTCCTGGCTACCTCCATCTACTCGCGGCCCCCTTCTCTGGCCCCCCTCCATCCATAGCCACCACCCAGGGCCAATTTGCTGAGCATCCTCGGAGGCCTTGACAACATGGAAACAAACCCCCTCCTCTACTCCATCTCTCCTCTCCTCTCCTCTCCTCTCCTCTCCTCTCCTCTCCTCTCCTCTCCTCTCCTCTCCTCTCCTATCCTCTCCTCTCCTATCCTCTCCTCTTCTCCTCTCTCCTCCTCTCCTCTCCTCTCCTCTCCTCTCCTCTCCTCTCATCTCCTCTCCTCTCCTCTCACCCTATTCTCTCTCTCCTCTCCTCTCTACTCTCCTCTCCTCTCCCCTCTTCTCCTCTCCTCTGATTCCCTCTCCTCTCCTCTCCTCTCCCATTCTCTCCTCTCCCATTCTCTCCTCTCCTCTCCTCTCCTTTCCTCTCCTGTACTCTCCTCTCCTCTCCTCTCCCATTCTCTCCTCTCCTCTCCTTTCCTCTCCCCCTATTCTATCTCTCCTCACCTCTCCTCTCCTCTCCTCTCCTCTCCACTCCTCTCCTCTCCCCTCCTCTCCTCTCCTCTCCTCTCCTC
>NC_085864.1:31261282-31263782 GCF_034702125.1 Engraulis encrasicolus | reverse complement strand
CCTAAAATGGGAAGATGGTTCCCGGTCGTGAGAGTGCAGATTTTGTGTGTGTGTGTGTGTGTGTGTGTGTGTGTGTGTGTGTGTGTGTGTGTGTGTGTGTGTGTGTGTGTGTGTGTGTGTGTGTGTGTGTGTGTGTGTGTGTGTGTGTGTGTGTGTGTGTGTGTGTGTGTGTGTGTCTGGGTTTGTTATTCCTGTATGTTATTTCTCTTTTCTCCACCTCTGTTTCTTTTTCTTCTTCTTTTCTTACTCCTTCGTTTCTCCGCGGTGGTGCGGGCAGACAAGGCGGGTGGGTGGGGTGGAGAGGCTGAGGAGAGGCCCAGTCATGGTCGGTGGAGAGGAGCCCTCTCTAAATGCTCTGCTACACGCTAAAGGAACAGGCCGCAGCCGGAGAAGGTGATGACAGACGACTGCTATTCAGTTACACAGTGAAGCAGAGCCGTGCCTTCTTCTGCCCTTTTTTATCCACCTACACACACACGCTCTCTCTCTCTCTCTCTCTCTCTCTCTCTCTCTCTCTCTCTCTCTCTCTCTCTCTCTCTCTCTCTCTCTCTCTCTCTCTCTCTCTCTCTCTCTCTCTCTCACTTTCACTCCTCCTCTATCGTGTCCCGTTCCACACAATTCATTTCTCCTTTTAATAGAACCTGTCTTCTGTCCTTTTTATTCACCAACTCTCTCTCTCTCACTCACTCTTCTCTCTCTCTCTGTCTCTCTCTCTGTCTCTCTCTCTGTCTCTCTATCTCTCTCTCAAACAGTGAGTGAGAGTCCTCATCTAGCGTGTCTCTTTCCACACAGTTCATTTAGAACATCTCTCCTGTCCTTTATATACACCAACTCTCTCTCTCTCTCACTCTTCTTTCTCTCTCTCTCTCTCTCTCAGACACGCATGCTCTCTCTCTCTCTCTCTCTCTCTCTCTCAGACACGCACACTCTCTTTCTCCATCTATCCCTTCTTTTTCCAGAGAGTTTGTTTCTGCTTTTTATAGATGTCTTCTTGTGTTGTCTTTATCCACCTATACACACTCTCTCTCACTCTTTCTCTCTCTCTCTCACACACTAATCTATCCTACAGTCCACTCATACTATCTCTCCTCTCCCACACACCTCACTTTCTCTCCCTCACACTCTTCTTCCATCCCTTTCCACATCACCCTCTCTTTTTTCCCCTCCTCTCCTGTTATAGAGCATCACCGTGGCGGTTCCCAGGAAATATTTCTTTAGGCTTGTCTGTGTTGAAAGCTCCAATGAGGTGGTCTCTGGCAGAGCCATCTGAAAAATGTTTTGGGGCCAATTATGTCTACCACTCCCTTACACTGGCAGCTACATGCTGCGGATTGATATGGAGATGTCTCGGTGCCCGTGTGTGAGTGTGTGTGTGTGTGTGTGTGTGTGTGTGTGTGTGTGTGTGTGTGTGTGTGTGTGTGTGTGTGCGTGCGCGCGCGCGTGTGTTTTGTATGTTTGAGTGTACAATATGTGTGGGTGTACATTAGGTGTGTCTGATTGTGTGTGTGTGTGTGTGTGTGGAGTGAGTGAGTGAGTGAGTGTGTGTGTGTGTGTGTGTGTGTGTGTGTGTGTGTGTGTGTGTGTGTGTGTGTGTGTGTGTGTGTGTGTGTGTGTGTGTGTGTGTGTGTGTGTGTGTGTGTGTGTGTGTGTGTGTGTGTGTGTGTGTGTGTGTGTGTGTGTGTGTGTGCTTGTGTGTGTGTGTTTATGTAGACATGAATACATATACATGCACAATGTCAATGAATAAACAAATGTGTGAATGCGAGTGAGTGGTGTACATGCCACATACTCGACACACCTGTATGTCTTGTTTTGATTTGTTTTGCTTTCTTTTGTTTTGCCTCATTCCACCCGTCAGTAAACTGTCTCTTCTGTCAGCAGCCGTAACGCAGCGAGGATCATATCACCCCCGCGTTGCTAAGAACATAAAGCCTCAGCATTGTAAACAGGACGGTAATAAAATAACAGCTTGCTTTCCCGCTCTAGCAACCACAACCCACAGCCACAGCCTCATCCTTGACCTCAAACAGCACCTGGTCATGCAAGCCTCTTGTATTAGCCTGATTGCCATCGGCTTTCAAATCTCTTTGAGAGACCAAGAGAATAACAATTAACATTTCACAAATGGCATGGTTGACCAGCCTCCCTTGCTTTGTGTTTGCTTGCCAACAAAGTGGTTGGAGTTCCCAGATTTTTTGGGAGCTCTGAAATGATATTTGTATTGCTCTTGGCCTGACTAGAAGCAACGCTGAAGGTGTTGCATCAGTAGGAGGGCATGGCTACTCTTCTATGGCCCTGCATTTCAGATACTGCATAATCTAGCTTTCTGTCACAGCTGCGATTACGGTTGCCAATGGTCCCTTGAAATACGGAATCGTCCTGTATTTCGAAATGAAAGTATTGTGCCATATTGAGCTCAAACCAGACACAATTTGGTAAAATGCATCTAAGAAATACATTTTATTCTGGTGGAGGACCCCCAGACCCTACGTGACAATGA
>NC_085864.1:31251282-31256282 GCF_034702125.1 Engraulis encrasicolus | reverse complement strand
GAGAGAGAGTGAGAGTGGAGAGTGAGGTGTGGGGGAGAGAGAAAGAGAGTGAGTGAGAGTGGAGAGTGAGGTGTGGGGGAGAGAGAAAGAGAGTGAGTGAGAGTGGAGAGTGAGGTGTGGGGGAGAGAGAAAGAGAGTGAGTGAGAGTGGAGAGTGAGGTGTGGGGGAGAGAGAAAGAGAGTGAGTGAGAGTGGAGAGTGAGGTGTGGGGGATGGGGGGTGGTGGAGAAGTCTCCAGTTTGAGTGCATTTGACATGTAGTATATGACTGTAATTTAACAACTTATAATAATAATAACTTTATTTAAATGGCAAACAATACATGCAACTCAATGTGATCCACAGTTGGGTATAAACATAAAGAAGCAAAGCTTTAGGAAATAACCACAGCTCCTCCAGCAAAATAAAAAAACCCAGATAGAATAGAAAACACAAGAAAATATTCATTACTGTATGGATAGTTTTGAGTTGGTACGAGGTCGTGAGGTTCATGATGCAACCGGTTTGCGAAGGCCGTGGATTGTTTGCTTTGTCAGGGAGAAGTCTCTACAGTACTAATGCTCAGTGGTGTAGTCCAGTGTTTCCCAACCTTTTTTGTCTTGCGTACCCCCTAAGCATCTTAGTTGTGCCATGAGTACCCCCTAATCAATTTTCTATATCATTTTCTCAGTCCTGATGTGGCTGCTCCATACATTTGTTATAATAATAACACTTTTCCAAGTACCCCCTGCAATGTGCTCGTGTACCCCTAGTGGTACACGTACCCCTGGTTGGGAAACACTGGTGTAGTCTACGTAGAACGTGGGTATACGGAGTATAGCATATTTCAGGGATTTCAGTATACCCACTTAAAATTGATTGATCCATTATTTTGAATAACACAAATATATACAGTATACCCACTTCAAAAATGCTCAAATATACAATATACCCACCATAAAAAAGTAGACTAGACCACTGCTAATGCTTGTCCATTTAAGTTGCTGTGTGAACGAGACACGGCACGGCACTGATGTCAGAGCAGAGAGCCTTGGCTCCACTCCCCCGCCTCTGGGAGGCAGACTGACAGACAACATGCAGACGCGTAGGCGGCTCAAATGTGGTATGGAAAACATATCCCCACACATAAACACACGCAGACACACTGACATATGCACGCATATGCACACACATGCACGAATGCACACACACACACAAGCGTGCACACACACACACGAACACACACACGAACACACACACAGATTCCCACGAACACACGCGAGCATACAGGCACGCATACACACACACACAATGCCTCTGCAGTCACGTCTGGCTTTGTGTGTGTGTGTGTGTGTGCGCGCGTGCGTGTGCACGCGTGCGTGTCTGTGTGTGCATGTATGAGAGCATGTCTCTGTGTCTTTGTTTGTGTGCTTCTGTGAACGCGTGTGTGCGCGCATCTGTGCATGACTATGTGTGCACAAATGTGCGTGTGTGTGTGTGTGTGTGTGTGTGTGTGTGTGTGTGTGTGTGTGTGTGTGTGTGTGTGTGTGTGTGTGTGTGTGTGTGCGACTTCCTTTATACTAGTAGTAGTATACAGTACCTTACCCCCTGCGTTCTGCCAATCTCAGGGACGGGATTTGCTCATAAGCACGGAGCAGGCCCTCTGAGCAGAGAGCAAAGCACGCCAGCTAATCTTCCCAGAAGGCAGTGGGATTAATATGGGATACTGATACAGGACGCTTGATGTTTCTACAGTGTGTGTCTGTGGGAGGGAAAGGGTTAATTGATACTATACTGTATGTTTCAGATGTGTCTGGCTGCGTACTGTGTGTGTGTGTGTGTGTGTGTGTGTGTGTGTGTGTGTGTGTGTGTGTGTGTGTGTGTGTGTGTGTGTGTGTGTGTGTGTGTGTGTGTGTGTGTGTGTGTGTGTGTGTGTGTGTGTGTGTGTGGGTGGGGGGGGGGTGCATTTCAATTGGCATGTAATGTCTGCCTTTGTGTATGTATGGTAGTGTGTCTATGTGTGTGTGCACGATTTGTGTATCTATGTGTGCATGTGCACGTGCCTGCCTGCATATGTGTGTGTGTGTGTGTGTGTGTGTGTGTGTGTGTGTGTGTGTGTGTGTGTGTGTGTCAGGGCTTGACACTGGCACCTGCCAACCGGCCAAATGCTGGTAAAACTTGACTGCGGCTAGTAATACCGTCAGTGTCACTAGCCAATTTGGCCGGCAGCTTATTCCTTGGTATGACATGCAAATCATAGTACCCTATTCTGCCCGTATGAGTTGTTTGTATTTAAGTTCAAGAAAATCTCAGCAAGTCAGTGTCTATTTGCTTGATATATTTCCATGTAGAAAGCTAAACCCTCATCTTGCTTCTGAGGTTAGACATACACTATCATGATAAAGAAAAAAACTATATAAAAGTTGTGGCTAGTGGAACACCTGAATGGCTAGTGACTCGGGAAAACCACTAGCCACAGTGGCCGGTGGGTGAAAAAGTTAATGTCAAGCCCTGGTGTGTGTCTGTGTGTGTCTGTGTTGGTGACTGTGTATCACATATGCCTGCCTGTGTGCATGAGGTGTATGCTATGTGTGTACAAGCATGTGTGTGTGTATGTGTGTGTACGTGTGTGTGTGTGCCTGCTTGCATGTGTGTGTGTCTGTGTCTGTGTCTGTGTCTGTCAGTGACTGTGTATCGTATATGCCTGCCTGTGTGCATGTGGTATGCGCCTTTGTGTAGGCCGATGTGTCTGTGTGGCTGTCTGTGTGTGGGAGTGACAATGTACACATGTGCGTAGTGCACGTCTCTGTTCATTCTCCTGTGAGTGTGCAGGTCTAGCGAGGCTGCTAGCCGTGAGTTCGGAGGAATGTGCCTCAGCTTTTTACTCTGAGACTTATAGAATGTTTTGTGTTTGTGTTTTAGAATGTTTTGTGTTGGTTGCCATGGCGTTCGTGGGCAGCAGACATTCTAATCCAACGAGCTGTGCTTTGCGGTTGTAAAAAAGAAGAAGCATGTTTTGTGGCGACCGTTTGACTGGCTTTCGGAAATTGATGCATTAACTTACACTCCTTGAAAATATCTCGACCTCTCTCGTAGACCGCTTAAAGCAAATGATATCAATGGATGGAATTCGTTTGTGTTGTTCGCTGCTTTTCTTCTCCTCTTTCAATCGCTCTATTCTTCTTTCTCTCCTTTCTTTTTTTCATCATTCAGTCGAACAAGCAGACAACCACCTCAATTAGTCTTGGGACAAATTGCCAATCAGCGCCGAACAAAGACTAAGTGGGTCTTTGTTGGACGGGAATTGCTTATAAGGGGTGAGGGGTGGAGGGGAGGAGGGTATGGGGGCATCTTTTTAAGAGTGTGTGAAGGTTTGTGGGCTTCAATGGATGGGGGTAAGGGGTAATGTGTGTGTGTGTGTGTGTGTGTGTGTCTGTGTGTGTGTGTGTGTGTGTGTGTGTGTGTGTGTGTGTGTGTGTGTGTGTGTGTGCGTGTGCGTGTGCGTGTGTGTGTGTGTGTGTGTGTGTGTGATAGAGGAAGAGTGACAGACAGAGAAAGAGAGAGAGAGTGCAATGCAAGAAAGAGAAAGTGAATAAACTTTGTGTGTGTGTGTGTGTGTGTGTGTGTGTGTGTGTGTGTATCTGTGTGTGTGTGTATCTGTGTGTGTGTGTATCTGTGTGTGTGTGTATCTGTGTGTGTGTGTTTATGTATATGCATAGTGCAAACGTGTGTGTGTGTGTGTGTGTGTGTGTGTGTGTGTGTGTGTGTGTGTGTGTGTGTGTGTGTGTGTGTGTGTGTGTGTGTGTGTGTGTGTGTGTGTGTGTGTGTGTGTGTGTGTGTGTGTGTGCGTATGTCTGTCTGTGTCTAGTTATGTGTGCATACGGTGTGTGTGTGTGCATGTGTTCACTGCATGTCTTCATTAAAGGGTAGAAAAGGCCGGGAACACTGATTCCATGTAGGGGATTACATACTGGGTCGCATTTGAGTTTTAGGGGGGTTAATGAGCCCCCTTTTTTTGGGGAGGGGTGGGGGGGTCCTCCTCTCCAAAACGATGTTCCTGCTGCTTGTCACAATAGGGGATAAGGCAGCCCTTGCTTTGTAGGGGGGTGAGCCCCACCATCAATGGCTGGCCACCCCCCATGAAACCAGAGCAGGGGGTCCCGCGTTTCAAACGGAGCCACAACAACCCCACCCATACCCTGCCCCCCATCCTATCGCCCCTTCAGATTTAGGCATCAGGGGGTCAAAGGTCAGGTGGTGAAGTATCCTCCTTCAAGCAGATGATGTATGTGCCTCACTTCTCTTTCTCTTTTCTCTTCTCTTCTCTTAGTTTCCCTCTCTTTTCATTCTCTCACTCGCTTTCTCTCCCTCTCGCATTCTCTCTCTCTCTCTCTCTGATGCCCTCTCTCTATCCCCCTCTCTTGTTTCCACTTGCTCCTCAATTGTGTCCTCTCCTCTGTCTCCTTTTCACTGATATCAGCTAATGCAATCTATTCGTTTAAGTGAATGAGTGAGGGAGGGAGTTTAGTGGGAGAGGTAATAGCAAAAATAGCGGGTGGGTGAATTGCGTCTTCAATCAGGGGCTCTCTATGATCGAAGGGGGGGGAGCGGAGGGTGGCCCTTGCCTGGGGGTCCTTAACCATGAGGGGTCATGCTAGAGGACCCGTTTAGAGGTCTTGCTGGAGAGCAGGGTTGCCAGATAAGGTGGATGATTTCTAGCTCAAAAAATGCTCAAAACCCGCCTGGAGGCACTAAATCCTGCCCAATTGTATTGATTTCTATGGCCAAAAATTAGGCGTTTCTTTCTTTAAATTCCATTTTTTCCGACAGTCGGCCATGCTAAGCAGCCCAAATGGGCGGGACACCGCCCAATCTGGCAACACTGCTGGAGAGACCTTCAGACAGGTGGGAGAGAGGCGCCCACATCAGGTGACCTCCTTGTACCCCCCCCCCCCCCCCCATGTTCCCCTCACATCGGGTTAGTGCCCTGGTGCGCAGATGGGGTGAGAGGCAAAGTCATGGC
>NC_085864.1:31236282-31238782 GCF_034702125.1 Engraulis encrasicolus | reverse complement strand
GTTGGCTGGGGTTTATAATTGTGGTAAAGTGACTTATTTTTCATGTAAGCCGTTGTCTTGCTTTAAGACAAGTTAAAAGAGGGAGCATGTCGCTAAGCTAGTGAAAGTCAATGGATCCGTGTAGCATGCTACAATGCTATACGAATCCATTGAATTTCACTAGCTTAGCGACATATTCCCTCTTTTAACTTGTCTTAAAGCAAGATAACGCTGAAAGATAACATGAAAAATAAGACACTTTAGCACCTTTATAAACCCCAGCCAACGATTTTAACTGTATTGAGCCCCAAAATAGTGACATACCCCTTTAACACTGCATGATTTACCATGCACTTAAACTCCAAGTACTACTACTACTGCTACTGCTGCTGCTACTACTACTACTACTATTACTACTATAGTCAAGTGCAATTATGACTTAACCTCAAAAAAATTCTAACAAAAGGTTTTTCAGTGGTACTACTACTACTACTACTACTACTACTACTACTACTACTACAACAACAGCTGCTACTACTTCTAAATTATATGTACACTACTTCATGTACTGTATCACTTTCATGTTTAGTTTGCATCGCAATATTATATTATACAATTAGTTCACATATAAAATACCTTATGAGTGCATAATACACTGTGTTATACAGGGTGTGTATGGAGAGCTAACATCTGTAGCATAATCAAATTCCTTGTAGCACACGTAACTGTTGTGCTCGTCCAATAAAACTAATAGTGCAGCTATGACAGCTAGGTGTTCTCTAGCGTCCGCATTACACGCCGGCCGGCCGGGGCCTTCTGACAATTTCATCATGGCCGCTCACTCGGCCACAAGACAGGAAGTCATAAATCTTAACGTGTCATCGAGCGTGTGATGCAATGCAGCTTTCTCAACCCTTTTGCCTTCAGCTCCTACTAGGGGCAGGACAAGGAGAAGAGGCATCTCACGTCTTTATAAACGGGTTAAAAACAGAAAGTGGGTGCTAAAAAAAGTCACACACACACACACACACTTGCGCAGACACACAAACACACACACACACAAACACAAATATGCACACACATATTTGCACACACACTCCCTCTCTCTCTCTTGCACACCACCAACAGCAAGTCCAACCTAAAAAAAACGTCACACATGGACACACACACACACAAACACACACACGCACACACGCACACACGCACACACACACACACACACACTTGGACACCACCAACCACCAACACCAACACCAAGTCCAACCCTAGCAGGGTAGCACCCCTCGCCCTAATCCCAGTGGAGTCTCTGGTTACGCTAACCCTGGGTGTTTGGGGTGGTCCCTTGGCGGCCCTCGCCTCGCTTATAAATAGTTTTGTTGATTTCTTTTCTTCTTGGGTTGGTAACTCCTTGGGTCTCCTCCTCTGGGATATTTGGCAGGGCCAGGACATTTGGCCAGGGCCCCTGCGCTAGGCATAGACAAACAAGGCGATCGCATAGGGCTCCAAATGTCCTGCGGTGGGGGCGTTACAGTAATGCCCGAAAGCTCCACTAAATGAGAGAATCAAATGAAATAAACACATTAAAAATTTACGTTGACAATGATTATTCAGGTTGACTCAGTACATAATGTTGTATGTCCCAGATCAGCTGCACTCTATCAGATGTACAACTTTTATGTTGAAAGACGACAATTTCTAAATGTAGAAAAAGGAAAGGGGCTGCGTGCAGGCAAAGTCGAGGTCCAAGTTTACTCATGTTTTTAATTGTGCAGCAACTTATTCACACGACATGCAGAAACATTAAAACACCTTGAAACACCGTAGAACTAAAAAGGACAAACAAAAAACAAAGGCTAAATCACATGCTCGCCTAGGGCACCAAGTTGACTAGAACCGGCCCTGGTTAGGGCTTGCGTTCGCCTCTGTGGGCTTGGTCGGGGTCGGGTCAGTGCAAGAGAGGGGATTAGTGGCTGTGCTTTAATAAGTGCGCGATAAGGGCTTCCAGAACGGGATGAGGCCTGGCGAGGCGAGGCGAGGGCAAGACGGGCCCAACTGTTCCCCCTCTCTCTCTCTCTCTCCATCTCACTCTCTCTCTCTCGCTTCCTCTCTCACTCTCTCTGTCTCTCTCTCTCTCTCTCTCTCTCACTCTCTCTCTCTTGCTTCCTCTCTCACTCTCTCTGTCTCTCACTCTCTGCCCAACTGTTACCCTTCCCTCCCTCCCTTCCTCCCTCTCTCCTTCCCTCCTCACCCCTCTTCTCTTCTCTCCTCGCACTGGCTTCCAAAACCAGAGCCATTTTTAACGCCATCGAGTCCAGCTGAAACGGACACACCTCGACAACATCTGCTAACACTTCTCCCTTGAACTCACATTAAACATTTGTAGCACACTCCATGAAGGCTAATATTAACTGAAGTGTGGACTTTCGAGGCCGCGAGGCCATGTGCGAGTTGGTGGCTACTCAGCATGCAACGCCAAGAAGACCGACTGTCTGCTTTCCTTGAGTGCGTTTTGCTGTTTGCT
>NC_085864.1:31211282-31231282 GCF_034702125.1 Engraulis encrasicolus | reverse complement strand
CACACACACACACACACACACACACACACACACACACACACACAAACACACACACACGGATACCGTAGGCTGACTGACCGATAATGCTGTTCTGAGCGCAAGAGGGACAGAGAGAGAGAGAGAGAGAGAGAGAGAGAGAGAGAGAGAGAGAGAGAGAGAGAGAGAGAGAGAGAGAGAGAGAGAGAGAGAGAGAGAGAGAGAGAGAGAGAAGCCTACTCACACACAGACACATACATACGCAATTGTGATTTTAAACCTTGTAAACACTATTGTGTTCCTGCCCCTCATCACAGCAATGCCAGCCTCCTTTGTTGAGATGACAGTTATAGGATTTGCTACTGACTTTATGCTGACCACACACATTGTGTGCATTCCAATATGCACATTCCTGTCCTCCACTTGTGCTTGTGGCCTCGCCCCGCCTCCTGGCCGCTCCATGGAGAAAACAATAGAGTTTCTCAGCGGTCAGCCTAGACACAACAACTTTTGAGGGACTGTTTATCACTCACCATTGCGATTGCAAATGAGAAAATGACATTAGAATTGTGCAAGATATTGAGTTATTTTTCTGTCGTCGGTGACATCATCACGAGGTCACAAGCAGGCAAGTGAGCAAGAGAGGACAGAAGACCGCATATTGGAATCCACCCATTAGTCTCCCCTCTGTCTCCTCAGGCCTCCACATCATAGCCACAGGGCAAGGGAAGCCAACAGTGGGGGACAAAAGGGGTCACTTGTCCCGGGCCCAAGGAGAGAGGGGGCCCAGAGTTGGATCGTCATTTCATTGTATGAATTGAATAGGGGGCCCTTTCAGATGTCTTTGTCCCGGACCCAGCCAAAGCTGTCAGCAGCTCTGGCCCTATAGGGCACATGAGCCGCGACGAGACTTCCAGTCCAGACTACTACTACTAATAATAATACTTTCCTTTTATATAGCACCTTTCAAAACACCCAAGGTCGCTTCACAAGGTATCGTGTAGGAAAGTGTGAGTGTGTGTGCGCGTCAGTGCGTGTCGTGAGCATGTGTGTGTGTGCATTTCACAGTGTAGGGCTGGCTATAGCCTATAGGCATCCATATAATGTACCGTGCCGACTGTGTCGTGCCATGCTGCCCACTGTTCGTTTTTCTCTGCTCCTGTTTCCGACTCCAAGCCCCAGGGAAATGACATGCTTGGCGCCCGATGCTCCCTAAACAAACAACAAAAAAACAGATGAAAAAAACGCACACACACACAAGTAAGAGAAGTAAGAAAAAATATACATACAATTACAAACAGCAAATTATCCCAAAGAGTTTAAGCGGCGTCTAAGTGCTGAGCACTAGTCGTCTGCCTGTGACGCCAGAGTGAGGGAGACGAGACAGACACAGACATCTTTCGCCGCGAGCCTGATTACTGTTGAGAAAGAGAGAGAGAGAGAGAGCGAGAGAGAGAGAGAGAGAGATAGAGAGAGAGGGAGAGACAGAGAGAGACATAGAGAGAGAGGGAGAGAGAGACAGAGAGAGAGAAGAGAGAGAGAGACAGAGACAGAGAGAGAGACAGAGACAGAGACAGAGAAGAAAGAGAGCGTTAAGCATTCGGAACCGCTCAAGTCCTTAAAAACCCTGCACTTAGTTTGTCAGAGCATGGACACAAATTGCCTGGAGTTTAGAGTCCTCTTTGGCCATTTTGATGAGCTGACCACTGGCTTGCGGTGGAGAGGGAAGAGTGCAGGGCTGCACTGTAACGAAAAAAGGGCCCAGTCATTTTGGGTGCATGTGGGCCCCCCTATGTGAAAATTGATGGAAAAATGTTTGTACGCTTATATCCCTTTTGTTCATTTAATTGCCAAGCGTTCGGTCAAAGACTTTCCTCGGGGAAGAAACACACATGGAAGTGACTTACAACAAACAAATTAATTAAGTCTCACAACGGTGTTCTGTAACATATTAGTTGTGTACTCCAAGTGTAGCTGTAGTTGTAGTTCTTCCTGTTCGGCGCTCTCTAAAATGTGTGCCAAACTTAATCCAGAGGCTAAGTTATAGCTGTCACAGCCAGGCCAGGTTCCCAAACGAGCAATCAGCCCCACTCTACCACACCTGCCCGTTCACGATCCCCAGAGTACTAACCATTCACCCCAACCAATCAGTCATCTCTGCTCATTCCCTCTCCCCTGATTGGTTGTCACTCTCACCTGCACCTTGTTAAACTGTGGCCTACTTAAACTCCACTCACCCAGCACTCTGTCTCTGGCCTCTTCACTGGATGCCGCAGAAACTCTACGACTCCACGTCTCCTGAGTTTCCTTTTGGACCCTTGTTTCTCCTTGTGCGGTATGGTTGATCTTCTGAGCGTTGTTATTTGACTTTTCTCATTTATCCTTGGACATTCCCAGTGATGACTTTCTCATGCCAGTGAAATGGAGTGCTGTTGTTAATAAATCACCTTTGCTTGAATTCTTGTCTTGTCTGTCTCTGTGGGTCCTGACAGAAGGCCAGAGCACAGCAGACAATGAGCACCCAACAAAACGACCCCATCCAGGAGCTGGTCCAAGAGCTGCGCAGAACCCTCACCGCCACAGCACGAGCACCTGACCCAGCCAGGATGGCCTCAAGTCCAGTGGTGAACCCAACTCCATACTCCGGAACACCTGAACAGTGCAAAGGATTCCTTTTGCAATGCAGTCTGGCCCTGGAGATGCAACCTGCCCGCTTTCCTACAGAGAGATCCCGCATTGCATACATTGTTTCCCTGCTCACTGGTCGAGCCCTCCAATGGGCTGAAGGAATGTGGAGCCAAGGTGGACCTACAATTGATTCAATGGACAGCTTTCTGACCCATTTCACTGAAGTCTTTGGAATTCCAGAGGGAGACTCTGCACTTCAAGCAAAATTGCATGCCATCCGACAAGGGAAAAGCTCGGTCACTGACTATGCTCTCCAGTTCCGGACCCTCGCCGCAGCCAGTGGCTGGAATGAAGCTGCCCTTCTCACCACCTTCAGACAAGGGTTGGAGCCCTCACTTCGACTTCAGCTGTCTGCCTACGACGATGCAATGGGCCTTGAACGCTTCATTCAGCTGGCTATTCGGGTTTCACACCGGCGAGAGGGCTGCCTGCAGGATCTGCGATTCACCCCAGCAGCCCAATCAACTGCAGCTGCAGCTTCAGGAGGAACCGCTGAGCCCATGCAAGTGAACACAACCCGACTCACCCCTGCTGAGCGCCAAAAAAGAATGTCACACCGTCTTTGCCTTTACTGTGGAGGCTCAGATCACCTCATCGCCCAATGTGCCATTCGTCCCTCCAGACCATCGGTGAGTACAGTCTGTGCTCCTGAAATACATTTTAAGCCTTTAACTATGCCAGTGACGCTGATCCACTCCTCATCATCCTATTCTGTCTCTGCTTTGATTGACTCTGGTTCAGCAGGGAATTTCATCTCGGGCTCCCTCTGCAGACGCCTCCAGCTCCCGAGTGCCCCTAGCCAACCCCCCTTCAACGTGAACTCCATAGTGGGTAAGCCCTTAACACGCAAACTTGTTAAGAGTCAAACAGAGGGCCTAGTCATGCGCATAGGGTTCTTGCATGTAGAATCTATTTCCCTTTATATTCTGGAAGATTCTACTGCGGAAGTGATTCTAGGGCGTCCCTGGTTAGTCAAACACTCACCCACTGTGTGCTGGGACACTGGCGAAATTCTTAGCTGGGGTGATGGATGCATACCATCTTGCTGCCCTGAACTCCCTCTACGCCGCAGGCCCCAACCTTCCATTGTACTCAACGCAACCTCCATAGAGAGCCCCCACCAGAGTAGTCCTGTCAATATTCCATCTGAATATGAAACTTACAAGGATGTGTTCTGCCCACAAAGGGCAGCCCAGTTGCCCCCTCACAGACCCTGGGACTGCAGCATTGATCTGATCCCGGGCCAACCATTGCCACGTGGAAGAATATATCCCCTCTCTCTACCGGAACAACAGGCCATGAAAGATTACATCAAGGAGGCCTTAGAGTTAGGGTACATTCGCCCCTCCAAATCTCCAGTTGCATCCCCTTTCTTCTTCATCACAAAGAAAGATGGTGGCCTCAGACCATGTATAGATTATCGTGACCTGAACCAAATCACTGTTAAGTTTCGATATCCCCTTCCGCTTGTCCCAGCAGCATTGGAACAACTACGAGGAGCCAACATCTTCTCCAAACTGGATCTCCGCAGTGCGTACAATCTCGTTCGCATTCGCCAGGGGGATGAATGGAAAACAGCCTTTGTGACCCCCACAGGTCATTATGAATATTTGGTCATGCCGTATGGACTGTCTAACGCCCCCTCTGTCTTCCAGGGTTTCATAAATGAAGTGCTTCGGGACTACCTGAATCAGTTTGTGATTGTGTTCATGGATGATATCTTAATTTTCTCACCCAATCTCAGTGAACACATCAAGCATGTCACCTTGGTGCTGACCAAACTCAGAGAATTCCACCTGTTCCTGAAAGCTGAAAAGTGCATGTTCCACTTACCTTCTGTTCAGTTCCTAGGCTACAACATCAGTCCCGAGGGGGTCTCCATGGATGAGGGAAAAGTGAGTACTGTTCTTTCCTGGCCAGTTCCCAAGACCATCAAGGACCTCCAGCGTTTCCTGGGATTCGCGAATTTCCACAGACGTTTCATCAAAAACTACAGTCTGCTATCTGCACCCTTAACCTCCTTACTTCGTGGGAAACCCAAGACCCTAAAATGGAACCCAGAAGCATCCCGAGCCTTCCAGAACCTCAAGGAGGCATTCATAACGGCCCCTGTTCTCCGTCAGCCCGATCCGAATCGGCAGTTCGTCGTGGAGGTTGATGCATCCAGCTCTGGAGTTGGCGGCGTCCTCTCCCAACACCATGGCAACCCTCCACGTCTACATCCATGTGCCTACTTTTCAAGGAAGCTCTCCTCGGCAGAAAGCAACTACGACATAGGCAACCGAGAACTCCTGGCTATCAAACTCGCCCTTGAGGAGTGGCGTCATTGGCTGGAAGGTTCCAAACATCCATTCCTGGTCCTCACAGATCACAAAAATCTGCAGTACCTGCGAGATGCCAAACGCCTCAATCCTCGGCAAGCAAGGTGGGCCCTCTTCTTCACAAGATTCACCTACACCATCAGCTACCGCCCTGGATCCCGCAATTGCCGAGCCGATGCTCTGTCTCGCCTACACAGCACGGAGGAAACTCTTGAGCAGCCTGAGACAATCATTCCTGCTGGTGTGGTCGTGAGTCCCATCCAATGGGCCTTGGATGACCAGATTGCTGCTGCCACAGAAGCTGATCCAGCACCTCCAGACACTCCGGCCAACCTCACCTTTGTTCCCCGTGTTCTTCGAACCCAACTCCTGACTGCAGCACACTCATCCCTAGGCACCGGGCACCCTGGAAACGCTGCAACCCTTTTGCTTCTTCTTGGCCGCTACTGGTGGCCAGATATCAACAAAGATGTGCAGAGATTTGTAGCAGGCTGTGTGGACTGTGCCATGTCCAAGTCACCCAGACATCTTCCAGCTGGTAAACTTGTTCCACTGCCCATTCCACGAAGACCATGGTCACACCTTGGGGTGGACTACATCACAGACCTTCCTTGCTCAGATGGCAACACCTGCATCTTAGTGATAGTGGATCGGTTCTCAAAGTCATGCAAGCTCATCCCTCTGCCAGGTCTCCCAACAGCTTCAGAGACAGCTGAAGCTCTGTTCACTGAACTTTGGGATCCCAGAAGACATAGTCTCCGACAGAGGGCCACAATTTGTGTCTCGATTTTGGAAAGCCTTCCTTCATCGCATGGGCGTCACTGTGAGCCTGACATCGGGATACCACCCTCAGTCCAATGGGCAAGCAGAAAGGAAAATCCAAGAGGTGAGCCGTTTCCTACGCACCTTCTGCCACAACCAACAGAACGCTTGGTGCAAGTTCCTCCCCTGGGCGGAGTACGCTCAGAACTCCTTGCGTCAGTCCTCAACAGGTCTAACCCCTTTCCAGTGTGTACTTGGCCATCAACCACCGCTTTTCCCCTGGTCTGGTGAGCCCTCTGAAATGCCTGCAGTGAACACCTGGTTCCAGGAGAGCCAGAGGGTCTGGAGTCAAGCTCACCGCCACCTACAACAGGCTGTCCGTCGCCATCAACACCATGCAGATAACCGACGGTCGACTGCGCCGGACTATGCAGTGGGCCAGAAAGTGTGGCTCTCTACCAGGGACATCCGCATGCGTCTTCCCTCAAAGAAGCTAAGTCCAAAATTCATAGGTCCCTTCCCGATAGTGAAACAGATTAGTCCTGTCACTTATCGTCTTCAACTACCACCTGATTATAAAATCCATCCTGCTTTTCATGTCTCTCTCTTGAAACCTTATCACTCACCCCACTCTCCTTCCTCCACAGAACCTGGCGCTGTTGCTGAACCCCCCTTGCCGCTTCTCCTGGACGAGGGTCCCGTGTATGCCATCAGAGAGGTTCTCGATTCTCGGCGTCGCCATGGCCGTCTCCAATACCTTATCGACTGGGAGGGGTATGGTCCAGAGGACCAATCGTGGGTTAACAGAAGTGATGTCCTGGACCCCACTCTACTTGCCGAGTTCCACCAATCCCATCCCAGCCAGCCGGCCCCTCGACGCCGTGGTCGACCTCTTCGTCGGGCACCCTCGTCCGCAGTTGCGCCTCCAGGAGGGGGGGGGTATTGTCACAGCCAGGCCAGGTTCCCAAACGAGCAATCAGCCCCACTCTACCACACCTGCCCGTTCACGATCCCCAGAGTACTAACCATTCACCCCAACCAATCAGTCATCTCTGCTCATTCCCTCTCCCCTGATTGGTTGTCACTCTCACCTGCACCTTGTTAAACTGTGGCCTACTTAAACTCCACTCACCCAGCACTCTGTCTCTGGCCTCTTCACTGGATGCCGCAGAAACCCTACGACTCCACGTCTCTGGAAGCAAGTTCGTAGAACCCTCTCCTGAGTTTCCTTTTGGACCCTTGTTTCTCCATGTGCAGTATGGTTGATCTTCTGAGCGTTATTTGACTTTTCTCATTTATCCTTGGACATTCCCAGTGATGACTTTCTCATGCCAGTGAAACGGAGTGCTGTTGTTAATAAATCACCTTTGCTTGAATTCTTGTCTTGTCTGTCTCTGTGGGTCCTGACAATAGCCTTAATGCCACTAAAATTGTAATGACCATGGGCCTTATTTATAACGGGTGCGTACGCACAAAAGACTGCGCACGCCAAGTTCACCGCAAGGTTTGGTATTTATAGAAAAAGAACTTGGCGGTAAACATGCGCAGCTCCACGCAAAGTTTGACCCATGCGTAGGCACTAAACAAAAGACCAAACGCGGAAAGCGCGACCTCGGGAGGTAGCTGGAAGAACGACCCGAAATTGGTTGAGGAAAAAATCGGAGGTCACGTGTCACGATAGCCACTTTAGCATTAGTTAATCCAGTTCGCATCGAAATGTGGTTGTTTGTTGTTTGGTAATGGTGGAAAATAATAAGTAGGCCTACCTGGCCTATCCATACGTTTAGGGTAGGCTACATTACATTTGGAAATGCCCTACATTTTGGACCTTTCCAGTATCAGGCTATAATCGTCCTGAGGACTGCCAGTCCACCGGGAAATGCCCTGTATGCCAGATTACCAGTCCAGCCCTGGAAAAGCGGGTCTATGAATTGGGCGCACGAGTGACGGGAAAAAACGAAGTCTTGAGGTCATCCCGAACGCAAACAAACATCTTTTTAGAAACCTCAGTCTCTCCGATCGAATCCGGTTTGGTGTTTGTCATGTTTTTGCAAGGTTCTTTCTTTCTTTCTTTCTTTCTTTCTTTCTTTCTTTCTTTCTTTCTTTCTTTCTCCCTTTAATGTTTTTCTTACACTCCATCTCAAGTTGAAATCTCCAAAACAAAACTCTCAAGAACAAAAATTCAGTCAGAGGGGGAGTCTTAAGTTCTCAGCAAGTTAGGCGAAATAACCTCGCTAGCTTTCTCCTCTCCGTCTCGCCATAGGAGACATGGCCAGACTTGCAAGGGCATATTTTAGAGTCTCTAATAAATCCCACTCTTCTAATTCCGCCAGTCGACAGGACCTACGCCACGCGTCCAAGAGACCACACTGCTAAAGCTTTTGACACACACACACACACACACACACACACACACACACACACACACACACACACACACACACACACACACACACACACATAACCACGCGCGTTAGTGCGCATACACATACACACACACATACACATGCAGGCATGCACATGCATGCGCACAAGCACACCCACAACCACATACACACACACAAACACGCACAGAGACACACGCGCGCACGCACGCACACACACACACACACACACACACACACACACACACACACACACACACACAGACGCACGCACACACAACACACACACACACACACAACAAACACACACACACACACACACACACACACACACACAGACAGACACACAGACACACACACACACACACACACGCACACGCGCACACACACACACACACACACACACACACACACACACACACACACACACACACACACACACACACACACACACACACACACACACACACACCATGTCCAAGAGACCCCATTTTTCACTCACACACACACACACACACACACACACACACACACACACACACACACACACACACACACACACACACACACACACACACACACACACACACACACACACACACACACACAGCAACAACGCATACACACATGCACCCATGTCTCAGGGCAATAAACTGCTCCCAGCTCTCCAAAGAATCAATCACTTTTCAACATTTCACTGTTTGCAAGCCCAGGGGTGTATTTCTTGAAAGCATAGTTGCTAACTACAGTAGCTACTTTGTTGGTTGCGATGCAATTTCCCATTGGCAACTACCAAAGCTACTAACTGCTAACAACTACGCTTTCCAGAAATGCACCCCAGGATTATTTAAAAAAAAAAAGAAAAAAACTCCACCCGTAATGCAGAGCCAATCCTGCGGTGTAATACTCCAAGATCCCCCCCACTAGGTCTGGGGCCTGTAAGAACTAAAAAGGAAAAACAGCAGGAAAATGTAATGAGTAGCCTAGCTCCTCTAGTCAACAGTGGCGTGCGAGGACCTATAGGCCCTGGTAAGCCGCTTGTAAGAACATAGTTAATCTTCTGCTGCTTAAACATGTTCGTAAGCCATGTAGCGCATGCAAGGATATTGTGGGCGGGGTTTTGAGAAACACTGAGATGCGGAATAGGTTTGAAAGAAGGTCACCTACTTAACACAAAAAAGTTCATATTCGATACAGTTTGATTATTGTCATAGATGTCTTTTAGAGCTGTGTGACAGGAAAATTATATGTTTAACTATGGGACACTGTGTGGTGTTTAAGTATTTCCTAAGTATGGTTTGAATATGTTCTCAATGTTTCCCAAGTGATGTGTGTTTGATTTTTAGGTGCTTGCTGTGTATGTACTCTGTGTGTGTTCCTCCCCCTTTCTAATCCTTCTTTTTGTTCATATGCCTCTCTTCCAAACCTGTGAAATAAAAGTCAGACAAGAAAACATGGAGGCGACCGCGAGGACTTTCCCAAAATGAAAGATAAACAAACTCTAATTGGCCAATTAACTCGTTCACTAAGGAACTTGTGTAACTGTTACTAGGGGACTTTTATTTGTCAAAGCTCCGACCCACACACTTCAGATCCACTTAAAGAGCCGCTATGTCAACCATGTCCTACGAAGCACTTAAACGTATCGTTCCTGTCTTCGGTCTAGATTTGAGGCATTTGGTTCGGCATGCCCTACCAACATTTGTCACCCACCGTGACGGCCTGTGTTTATATTCCTAGTTCTCCTCGCGTGATCTTGCAATGATGGAGTTGTCACAGTTGTGGAGTTTGTTGTCACGTAACTAGATACCATTCCATTCACCCCTCGCACAGACGCACGCATGTACACGGCGACACACACACACACACGCACACACGGGTGCACACACACACACACACACGCACACGCACACACACACACACACACACACACACACACACACACACACACACACACACACACACACACACACACACACACACACACACACACACACACACACACACCACCCTTCCCTCTTTCCCCCCTCATTTCTCTTCTCCTCCTTCTCCAACAGAGCAACAGCCGTCAGAGTCATTAAGCCTGTGGGGTTAAAAGTCAAGGAGGCAATTTGATTTCCATGCACAGAGTTTCCTGGTCTCTCGCTTTCTATCTCTCTCTGTCTCTCTCCCTGACTCTCTCTCTCTCTCTCTCTCTCTCTCTCTCTCTCTCTCTCCCTCTCTCTCAGTTTCTCTCATTCATTCTCTCTCTCCGTCTCTCTGCAACTCAGTCGTTTTCTCTCCCTGTTTTGCATGCTCTCCCTTCTTCTCCTTCTCTTTCCGTCTCACTGTCTCTCTTCTCTTCCTCTTTTCCCCTCTGTGTGTGTCTGTTCCTCTGCCTCGCCTCCCCACTGTGACACTGCAATCGTTCTTCGTCGGTGGAGCTGGAGCTGGCTGGGGGGGGAAATGAACTAATTTGTACGAGCCATCCTAATCATCTTTAATATGAGGCTGCTGTTGCGGCTGCTGCTGCTGCTGCCGCTCACTGCTGCTCTGCTGAGCAGATGGTCCCCAGTAATAAAGTGCACATTTCAACTCAACTCAAACGTATATTAAACCCACATGTCCCCAACCGCTGTCCCAGCCCAGTGAAGCCAGAGACGGGGGAGGAGAGGAGGAGGGGGGGATGGGAGAGGGAGAGGGATGGACAGAGAGAGAGAGAGGGAGGGAGCGAGGGTGGGAGGAAGGGAAGGGTGTTGAGAGCGGCGTGTGCAGGGAGGAAAGAGGAGAGCTGTTGTAGCAAACTATCCATGAGACGAGGGAAGCCTCCAAAATCCCGCTCCGTCTCTCTCTCTCTCTCTCTCTTTCTCTCTCTCTCTCTCTCTCTCTCTCTCTCTCTCTCTCACTCTCTCTCACTCTTTATTTCTTTCCTTGTCTCTCTCTATTTGTCTGCACCTTCTTGCTCTCTCTCTGTGCCTCTCTCCTTTTTTCTCTCTCTGTCTCCGAAAATCAGTAGCCGACCGAAACGACCCACTTTGTGTGATCTGTCAGCCGTGACGCATAAAGATACATCAGAAGCCAAAAAGACACGCTCATCATCCCTCAGCCTTTCATCAGTGGGGCTCTGCTCTCCTTGCCTGTCTGCCTGTCTGCCTGTCTTCCTCACTTGAGGGATGCCCGCACTGTAAAACAAAAATCCACCTTCAATCAGGTGCGGATAAACAGCTAATTCGCTAAATACCTTCAATCCTTTTGATTACTGTACACACACACACAGTATATACTGTACATCTGAAGATAGTGTTGTGCTGTCCAGGTCTCAGGAATTCCCCCGTTGCTCTGTGGGATCAGTGTTGTGTTGTCTTGTTTAAATCAGCGAGCAAAGACAGTGAGCTGCAGATGGCTTGGGATATGACGGTGTTAATTCAACACTGAACAGGAACACTAGGAGGAACACTGTGAGTGTTACATTTTACTCTGGTAATGATGACTTTATACTTTGCAACATCTGCAACATTCACAGGCTGATTTGTTTTTAGTTCATAACATTTTGCTTGAACATACTTTTCTTGAGTCAAATAGTATTCGTTATTATTCTTTCACACTGATATTCCCTTGCTTTGGCTAATTATATCCCCGAAACGCGGAACGTCGGGGATGTAATGGTTTTGCGTGCGCCGTCGCCGCCGCGTCCGCGTCCGCCGCCGCCGCCGCCGCGTAAGGTCTTTCGTGTTAACGCGATAACTTTTCAACGGATGTTTGGATTTGTCCCAGATTTTTTGGGTGAATGCTCTAGGGCAGGTTCATGAACTGATTCGAGTTTGGAGGTCAACACTTTCAAGATGGCTGAATTCAAGATGGCTGAATTTTTGTTTGGTCCATAACTTCTGACTGGGTGGATGGATTTGTCCCAGATTTGGTGTGTGAATGCTCTAGGGTAGGTTCATGAACTGCTTCGAGTTGGGAGGTAAACACTTTCAAGATGGCTGAATTCAAGATGGCCGAATTTTTGTTTGGTCCATAACTTCTGACCGGGTGGATGGATTTGTTCCAGATTTGGTGTGTGAATGCTCTAGGGTAGGTTCATGAACTGATTCGAGTTTGGAGGTCAACACTTTCAAGATGGCCGAATTATTGTTTGGCCCATAACTACTGACCGGGTGGATGGATTTGTCCCAGATTTTGTGTGTGAATGCTCTAGGGTAGGTTCATGAACTGATTCGAGTTTGGAAGACAACACTTTCAAAATGGCGGAATTTTCATTTGGCCCATAACTTCTGACTGGGAGGATTGATTTGCCCGGTAACACCTTATTTTAATGGTTCACCATTTCAGTGAATCTACCATATTACTGTAGGTACAGTGTAATAACCAATGTAACAATATTTAATACCATGTAATACTAGTGTAATACCAGTGTAACAATATGCAATATCAGGTACAGTGTAATAACGAGTGTAACAGTATGCAATACCATGTAATATAGTGTAATACCAGTGTAACAATATGCAATACCATGTAATACCACTTACGCACAAACACATGATGTAAGTAAAAAAAATGTCGGTGTTACACTGGTATTACATTGTATTAAATATTGTTACACTGGTTATTACACTGTACCTAATGTGGTATATCCACTGAACCATTAAAACAGTATTACCATTTGCCCCATTTTTTGCTTCATTTTCACAATAGTCGTTTGGTTTTAAGCCTATGCACGTCATGTCACGTCTGTATGTATCATATACGTTTACGAAATGGTGGACGGGAGTGGTAGGAATGATGGGGGACTGGAAGCATCGCGTTTCGGGGATATACCTTAAGCAGTCGAAGGCGACTGCACAGGCAGTCTAGTTTTTGGATTGAGTTGACTCACTTTCTTCACCGTCTCCTTATCTTTCTTTCGGTGTATCTCTCCCTCTCAAAAACATAGATACACCGAAATTCACAAGCAGGGTGAGGGGAACATGAGGATGAATATGAGCTATGAATTTTTCCTTTTTAAATTATTTTCCTATAACCCGAACACCTTCTATATAACAAAAACACAAACACCTTACAAGGGTTAAGAGAGTTGAACCAACTAGAAGTGTTACATTTACCTCTGAGGATGTTGAATTAACACTAATATACTTTGTGGTGTGTGTGGGGGGTTTCCTTGGTGCTTCAGGCTTCCCCGTGAAGCCACAAGAGTCCTTATTCAGGCAATCACTTAAGCCCCACTGTTGTTTCAAGGCAGATACAGATGCAACATTGAGATGCAATGATGCACAGCGCACACACGCCCACATGCACCACATGCACACACAAACAAACACAACCACTGAGGCAGCCCGGGGAGAAGAGAAGAGAAGAGTGAGTCATGGAGGGAGAGAGAGATAGAGAGAGAGAGAGAGAGAGAGAGAGAGAGAGAGAGAGAGAGAGAGAGAGAGAGAGAGAGAGAGAGAGAGAGAGAGAGAGAGAGAGGGAAACCGCGACGGAATTGGAAAAAATATGTTTCAGCTAAACAGGTGGCTTGGCTGGTGTGGCGAGTGTTACTTATGACCATAAGCAAAGGAACATACGCACACACATGCATGCATAAATATAAATATATATACACAAACACACACATGCAAGTGCTCTCTCTCTCTCTCTTTCTCTTTCTCTCTCTCTCTCTTTCTCTTTCTCTCTCTCTCTCTCTCTCTCTCACACACACACACACAGATAAATAAATGAACACACGGATGCAAGTGCTCTCTCTCTCTCTCACACACACACAAACACACACACACACGCACACACACACACACACACACACACACACACACACACACACACACACACACACACACACACACACACACACACACACACACACACACACACACACATAAACACTACACACACAGCTGAAACAAAGGGCCAATTATGCTATTGGCCGTGTAGCATTAGTCAGGGGCCAGAGCAGAGCAGGCCCATGTGATGTGATGTGATGAGGAGTGTTGTAGCAGTGTTGAGGTCGTTAAGAGGGACTCCCCTCAGAGCCCATAAAACACTCCATTCTACCAGATGAGCTTGGCTAACGAAAACACCACACACATTCACACACACACGCACGCAAAAAAACACATGCACATGCACAAATACCAAATACAAACGAACACATCCGCAAACATACGCATGCAAACGCTCACGCGCATGCACACACACACGCACGCACTCGCACGCACGCACGCACGCACGCACGCACGCACGCACGCACGCAAGCACACACAGTGAAATGCAGACAAAGAGGAAAACATAAACACCCATCACACATGCATACAGGACTAAAGCATTGGCATATGCTCACAATACAAGAGCAAACAAAATGTCATCACTTAAAGCCACACACAGATGGTCTTACTGTAATCATACAAACACACAACACACACAGACGTACGGACACACACAGACACACACACACCTTTGAAGCGACCACTAAAAAGTAAAAGTAGTAATCCCTATGAAAGAAGAAGGCTCAGAAAATGGCTTAGAGGGACTTGAAACCCATCTTTGCCTTTTCAGGTGTCTGTCAGCCTTTCTTTACAATGTATCTCCATTGTAAAATACTTGGAAATAAAGTGGCAGCTAAGAAGAATGGTGCAAACAAAAATGAGCTGAACTATGTTCTTACACAGGCCAAGGCTGGTTATAGTAATAGTGTAGGAAACAAGAGTGAAAATCAGGGGAGTTTCGCCCAGAAATCGTTACAAACCAGTTTAGCATACCAGTTTAGTATTCTTACTGTAATTAATTAGTCTAGCCCATTTTAGTCTAAGGCAAAAAAAAACCCTGCTGAATGCCTAAGCCCTTTTTGAGAAAAGGTGCCCTCAGCCTATAAAAACAAAAATATCTCCGAAGCACATAAAAACATGACATAAGTTGCATTTAAAAGCTAGGACCCTTATCTTGCATTAGAGCGTGTCACTCCAGGCACCTACGTCAATGCAGCATCAGGGTTAAATGGGTTAAGCCGTTGAGAGACAGCGTTATACATTTGCTGTTACCAGAATGGCAATGACCAAGTCGTAGTGCATTACTAAAGGCCCTGTGTTATGTCATAGTGGTACTATGGTAGTAAACTTTTCAATGACTATTGCAGCGTGCCACTGGAGGCACGGCGTGCATTAAGGGGCTACACAATAGCCTCTATCAGATTCAGACTACTTATCTGAATCAGAAAACATTTTAAACAAACCACTGTTTGATACTAAGCATGACTCTAGGTAAACATCTAAATGTTAGTTTGAATTAGTTGTAGATCACTTGAACAGCTTTTCAACTGAGGTAGCAAACAGGATATGCAGTCGGAATTTGAACTTATCTCATAACTCTGGGGATCTCTAGTGTGCAGAGTCACAAGTTCGGAGAGGATGTGGAAGTAAAGGCAGGCAGGGTGTTCCTCTGTCGTTCCAGCCAGGGTTACCCACCTCAGCCCAGCTCTCTGGCTCTTAGCCTGATGGCAAGCCCTCCCCACTCGGGACTTCAGTTCAGTTCAGTTCAGTTCAGCTCAACTGTATTGGTACCCGAAGGTAAACTGGGTTTGCAGTTTAAAAAGAGAGATGGCTGTCCTTACATAAAAACCACAAAACACATGACACATAACATGGAGTCACATATAGGACACATATGCAGAACACATATAGGCTACAGAACACATATAGGTAAGCTACACAAAGAATAAATAAATAATAATACAAGGACATTTGACTTGTACACAACATACACAGAAGGGGCGGAACTGCAGCGGTGGACCACAACACTTCATACAACCACTGCAGGACCATGGCAGAAGTGACACCACACTCCTTGCACAGCTAGGGACGCAGCGATAACCATGCTGGTGTCGGTATTGGCCCAGATACTTGCTCATTATACTCATACCCGTACTTGTCAGACACTTTACGATACCTGGTACTGATACTGCTATTTATTACACAAATGTACACACCTTGTCACATTCTGTTGACTTGAAAGCAGTATGGGGGGAAACGCACAGCCTAATACATTTGCTAACATTTAGGCTAAATCTAAAAGGAAATGGACAATAAAATGTATATCATCCATGGAAAAAACAAGGCTATGCATTTATTTTCATTGCATGTGTGTGTGTGTGTGTGGGGGGGGGGTATAGTCTAGTACAGAAATGAATGTACTCATACAGGTATCGATTCTCAAAAAAGAGGTATGGTGCATCCCTACTCCCCACCCCACCCCATCACCATCCCTCATCCCAAACACAGCTCCCTTATCTCTGCAAGGCTCTCCAGCTCCAAGGTCCATGGGAGGGAGGATCCACAGCATTCCTGTGTTTAACTGACACACTGATCTCCAAGGGCTGGACTGGCCATCTGGCATTTCCCGGTGTATATATATTTTTTAACATTTCTGAAAATAGGGGCCCACGAGGGTGCAGGGCCCATCGGTGAGTTAGTTTTGCGCCGCTAATTGTGATGGGCCCGTTTAATCCAAAAGTGCACAGGCCCTATTTCTCCCCCAGTCTAGGGGTGCATTTCTCAAAAGAGAAGTTGTTAACCTGTTAGCAACACCGGTAGTTTCCAATGGGAAAATGCATTGAAAACAACAAAGTAGCTAATGTAGTAAGTTTTTGAGAAATGCACCCCAGTGGTGTAGTCTACGTAGAACGCGGGTATACGGAGTACACCCACTTCTAAATTTCAGGGATTTCAGTATATACCCACTTAAAATTGATTGATCCATTATTTTGAATAGCACAAATATATACAGTAGGCTATACCCACTTCAAAAAATGCTCAAATATACAGTATACCCACCATAAAAAAGTAGACTACACCACTGATGCAACCCAGCCCTGCTGATCTGTAGCACTGGCGTGTGGCCCTCCATGGTGACTGTGACAAGCCAGGCGTGGGTGGTGACACACACAGGGGGCACTGTGATGACACAAGTCCTTGGCTATGTAAAAGCCTGCAGGAGGTGGTGTCAGCACTATCAAGCATAGCTCACCACAGTGGAGACCATGGAGATTGGAGGGGGAGGAAAAAGTGTGTGTGTGTGTGTGTGTGTGTGTGTGTGTGTGTGTGTGTGTGTGTGTGTGTGTGTGTGTGTGTGTGTGTGTGTGTGTGTGTGTGTGTGTGTGTGTGTGTGTGTGTGTGTGTGTGTGTGTGTGTGTGTGTGGTGCGGGGGGAGGGATGGGTGTCAGGTTCAGACAAAGTTATCAGTTCAAAAAAGAGCAGGAGAACAAGAACCACTTTACACAAATCTGATGCATATTGACATGACGTGTCATTTTCTGTTGAAAGATCTGTATTCATTATAATCAGCTGTGTGCTACGGAGGTGGTTTGTTGAGCTTGAAAAAAGGAAGCCATTTGTAACCCTTTTCAACCCTCTTGGTGCTTCCAGTCCAGGACGGAAGACAATGGAAAGCAAACCGGTCCACTTCAGAAAGAGTAGGCCAGAGACCACTGTAGCACTCACATACTGTGCTTTTTAGTTATTTTATTTTGGTGCAAGCATGAATGACCGTTTCGAAGCAGTGTGCCTTATTCAGTCAAGCTGTTTAGGCTTGATTTTGTCTTCTTCAGCCAGATCAGAGATCAGGCCTGGCTTGTGTGAACATCTAAACACAAGTCAAACTCACAGCAGGGCTCTGGTCACTCTCTTTCTCTATCTCTCCCCTTATCACTCCGTCCATCAGGGCTCTCTGGCCACTCTCTCTTTCTCATATCTTTCTCCTTATCACTCCCCTCCATCTCTTGTTTGTTTACTGTTGACTTTCAGGAATCTCCATCTGTCTTTTCTGTTCTTTTCTTCTTTTTTCATCGTTCCTCCTTGGCCTCCTTGCTGTTTTCTCCCATCCCCCGGCTCCATAATCTCTCTAATGTCCAAACAATCCTTTCGTCTGCTGATAGCATCTCCTCTCTCTGCTGCTCATCTGACACCAAGGGGAGAGCTGCTGGCTTGTGTCCAGGGTGGACTACCACGGTTACCGATACTACTCTCACCACATCCAGAGCACATGATGAACACAGCTCCACTGATGCTTCTTTTCTACTGCCGGTTTTCTGGTAGGCCTACAGTACAGCTTGACACAGCGCGACTCAGCCACCACTTTTTGCTACACGATTGAGCTTCCTGTCTCGTGCTTATTCGTAAAGCAAAAAGATGCAATGAGATGCATGAGAGGCCTATGGTGGGTAACCAGCCATCAGGAAGCTAATGGAGGGGCTAAGACTAGGGCTGGGTAATATGACGATATATATCGTTGTCGTGATATAAAAGTGTATATCGTGACCTTTCTCCTATATCGTTTATATCGTGATAGTAATTTTATCAATTTTATACAATTGAAAATCATTTAATTACATTTCATGTTGTCACAATACACACTATAAGTTAATGTAACTGTAAAAATAGGAATAAAAAGATGCATTTTAAAGAAAGGCTGTTTTGCGACATGAAAAAATAAAGAGCAAATTAAGAGAATAACTGAAAACGTATGTACAGTAATTGTGCTATATCGTGATATATATCGTTATCGTGATATAAAGAAATCCATATCGTGATATTGTTTTTTTTCCATATCGCCCAGCCCTAGCTAAGACAGTCAGACAGACTAACAGTCAAACAGACTAACAGACTAAAAAGACCAATAGATAGAACCAGAGGAGACTTCAGGGTCAGCTGGGGCCCCAAGCGAAAATTCAAAGGAATTAAGATTTTAAAGGCCAACTTCCGATAAAACACAGTTTTACTCACTCCTTTTGACGATCGGACGGTCACCCCAAGTTAAACTCACTTGCAAGGCTCTCATAGCGGTGCGTCACCTCGCCTGGCTGTGTTTCCCGGTGTTTCCCAATTTACATAAATAATGCAGAGAAACGAGCGAATCACGAAAGCCTTTCTGTGTTTCATCACGTCGAAAGAAGGCGTTGCCCACAAAGGTTTATGTCGACCCATTTTTCTAAAAACATGTCGATTAATTTTTTTCTGCTTGTTTTCAATACAAGCAACGTCTGGTGGCCCGAAATCTAGCTTAGCTTAGCTATCAGCTGGTTGCTACTCTCAGGTACACACACAGCACAAAGCCTCATCCATACAGCAAGCCCACTCTGGTTGCTCCGTGCCTGCAGCTCGCCTAGGGGTCGCTGTCGAAAGAGCACAGCCCTGAATGGAGCATGCACGCCTCCGTTGGCGCCCCTATAGTGCAGTACCACCCGGGGAAGTGGCGACTCTGTTTCCCATTACATTCTCTCCAAGAACAGGAGGACTGAGCCAATCAGAGACGCATTTCCACGAGAGCAGGAGGAGTGAGCCAATCAGAGACGCATTTCCACGAGAAACACGGAACACCCTCTCGTTTCTCCACAAGCCACCTTGCTGGCTTGCAAAAACGGCTTGAAACAAAGCAACCAGAACGTTTTTGAAAACAGGACCAACGCGTAACACATTCAATAACAATGGGGAACACAGCAATATTAGTCAAATGACGTTGAGAGGCCATCTTTAAACAAAATTGTCATGACTGTAGAAAAGTGTGAGCTGTTATTCACTAACTAGGAGCCTGGGAGCCCCAAGCCTGGTGACAAGATGCACCTCTGGAGACTTGGGGTCAGTGTTGCCAGAAGTACTTATTAATGATCTTATTTGTACCATAATTTTGTCTATTTTGTCCTCAGTATGATTTAAAAAAAACATGATGTACGATAATTTCAGTTAGTTGTCATTCAGTTCATTTAGATGCCTTGTAACAACAATTTGGGTCTTGTATGATAATTTACTCACAAAAAGCCCCCAAAAACAATAATTTTGAGGTTTTGGTACGATAATTCAGCATTTTCCATCTGGCAACACACTGTTTGGGGTGCAAATCAGAGTGC
>NC_085864.1:31176282-31181282 GCF_034702125.1 Engraulis encrasicolus | reverse complement strand
ATAGACATGTGTATTCAAATGTATAGGTTTTATGCACATATTTCCTTCTCTCCGCGATGCCCCTGATGACCCCTGAGACCTCCCTGGGGGCCCCGACCCCCAGTTTAAGAACGGACGGCTCTGAGCTCACCAAGAACATTTAAGATCCACATGGGCTGCATTCCAATATGTATTGGCAAAGGACGCGCTCAACTTCTTGGAAAAACGAAAGTCTTTGGGTGCGAGATAAAAAGCGTCAACTTAAGGAAGAAAAATCCGCACTCACAAACTGCGTCTCATTATTTATTTATATTACCACCATGTCCAAAAAGCAAACGCGTTTCGCCTAACAAGCCTTCATCAGTGCGTGGTACCTGGATTCCAATATGCACACTTCCGTCCTCGGTCTGTGCTTTATGGCCTCTCGTTTCGCTGATTCCTCACCTCCGCAGAGAAAACAAATAAGGTTCCCCGCTGTCAGCCCTAGCCACAACAACTTTTGGGGAACTACTCTTAACAACAAACACCATCCCGCTTGCAAATGAGAAAAGGACATTAGAATTGAGGCAAGTGAGCAACGGAGGACGGGAGTCCACATATTGGAATAGACCCTTGGGCTCATGAGTGCTCAGATGCAGGGGGCATTGGAGGAGGAGGAGGATGATGAGGAGGAGGAGGAGAAGGAGGAGGAGGAGGATGAGGATGAGGAGGAGGATGAGGGGAGGAGGAGGAGGAGGAAGAGGAGGAGGAGGAGGGTGGAAAAGGGTAGGCAGTGAGCTGGTATGATGTGTGGTGATGTGGTTTGGGGTGGGTGGATGGATATTGACTTTTCTGAGCTCACCGAGAACCCCTTCTTGAAGTGCAAATGAGGTAAAGATACATATATATCCAGACCGGGGCATACGTGCATACATATGTATGCCCACGCATTTACATATATATCTACACTCGACTCGGGCATACTTACATACATATGTATGCACGCTCATACGCATTTATGTGCAGACATATAGTCACAGTCAGACGAATCAAAATAAAAGGCTCAAAAGATTAATGTGGCCATGTTTTTTTATTGATTGCACTGCCTGTGATACTTCTTCAGGTTTTGAAGACTGACTGACTTGGTGTGATAATGAAAAATGTATACATTTGGCCTCAAGGCATTTAGCCCCAGGCTTTTTTGCTATGTTAAAAATTCTATATTTATAGAGCAGACATCTTTGAAGCCACACCAAGATTAAAGCAAAATGGCCTTTGTTGTACACCTCCAGTATGTAACTTGAATTCGAAACCTCAGTTTTGATGAAGAGATATGAATAGATTTCCTTCTATATGAAACTAAAAACAGTCAAAAGGACGTTTTTGTTTCATGTAATCGGCTTGTATATGATAATCCGGACCTATAACGACCTAGTCATTTTTCCCTATCAGATCACATGTCCAAGAATATGTACAGGGCCTAACTAACTCTGCAATGTCTTCACAGAGACCTACTGTACAATACACACTTTATACGAGTGTTTAAACAGAACCATTCTGAAAAATACCAAGCTGCAAAGGTCAGAAAATCGAAACCCCTGAAATCAGCCGAGCCATTTTCACATTTGTCAAACACGTTTTGTTCGCTTCCAGGCACAGCAAGCAGCCCCGACCAGCTAACAGCCAAGGAAGTGAAAGAGCGAGGGAGCGAGGGAGCGGGGGCGAAGATAAAGAGAGAACCGGAGCTCCCCAATCCCCCCCTGAAGAGAGAGAGAAACCCCCCCTGAGTGCTCCACGAATGCTAAAAGAAGAGGGGCGCCCCTGTAAACAACGCCCACGTCCCCCCCCTCCCCGATCCCGCACCCCCTCCTCTCCGCTTCCCTGGTTCACTCCACTCCGCCGGATCCATAATTGTACTTAATGATTAAAATAGGGGCCGAACTATCCCTTTGAAATCAAATCTGCCGCGTGCTAAGTAAACACGTCGGGGCCCCGGTCGCTCGGCAACAGAGACTGATTGTTCGACACCAGCTGTGAGAGTGAGGCTTGGCTGGGCTGGCTTGGGGCTGAGGCTGAGTCTTGGGGCTGTGAGAGTGAGGCTTGGCTGGGCTGGCTTGGGGCTGAGTCTGGGGCTGGGGGCCGGAGCTGCTAGACTGTGGCACTGGCGGCGGTGGCTGGCGGCTGGAACGCCAATGGGGACTGGGTGAGGAAGGGGACGCTTAGGGTAGTGTTTCTCAACGGGGGCTCTATAGGGGTGACGTGACAACAGGGGGGGCACAAAGGGGAAAGTTGTCCCAGGCACATGGAGAGAGGGGCCCCAGAATTGGGTCCTCATTAAATTGTATCTATTGGGATTGCGGGGGGGGCTTTGAGATGACTTTGTCCTGGGCTCAGCCAAAGCTGTCAGTGGTCCTGTCTACAGCCCCCCCAGGGGGAGTAAGGGAGCCCTAGGGGGCGTTGAGAAGAATACAGATGAGAGGAGGGGGGCTAAGCTGCCATTAGGGGGTATTAGTCTGTTTGAATTTTTAATACTAAGGAGGGTATTGGCAGACTTATGATGAGCTCAAGGGGGCATTTGGAGGCTTATGATGAAGTCAAGGGGGCATTTGTTCCAAAAAGGTTGAGAAACACTGGTCTAGGGGCAGCCTTCTTGGCTTGTTTCGCCCTCTTTGGCCGCGGGAACATTTTTTCCACCCCTCCCCTCCCGTCCCGCCTGAAATTCAATCAGGACTGTCGAAAGTCCAGGGCACTCCCCAATGGATGTCTAAGAATCGACTTGCCCCCCTCCTCCTCCAAGATTGGCCCTCCAAAGTGAGCAGCAGCTCTCTTAGTTTATCCCACTCTGTCAAAAACCCCACCCCTCATCACTCACACTCCCCGGCGCCCCCACCTCACCTCACCTCACTTCCCTTCGCAACGCTATACACATATACATACACAACAGCCCAGCCGTGTATATTTAGTGTATGTGTACATGTGTGAGGTACACGTGATGCAATCGTTTGTAAATCCCACTGTATATGCTCACTCATCACGTCAATCATGTGAAACATATACAGTTGAAGATGAATCACCTGACAGTTGATCCCTTACACACAAACATGCTCATAGATTAACACACGCACACACACACACACAGGCACACACAGACACAGACAGACACAGACAGACACAGACAGTCGCACGCAGACACACACACACACACACACACACACACACACACACACACACACACACACACACACACACACACACACACACACACACACACACACACAGACACAGACACACACACACACACACACACACACACAGACAGACACAGACAGTCACACGCACACACACACAAACACCTAACACGACCCCTTACACACTGCCCTTGACCCAACCTGAACTGGGAAATTGACCAACTGTGAGCTCAGAGGAGGAGAGAAGGAAAGGGGGAGAGAGAGCGGGAGAGAGGGAGAGAGAGAGAGAGAAAGAGAGAGAGAGAGAGACAGAAAGAAAGACAGAGAGAGAGAGAGAGAGAGAGAGACAGACAGAAAGAAAGAAAGAGAGAGAGAGAGAGAGAGAGAGAGAGAGAGAGAGAGAGAGAGAGAAGCGAGAAGCGAAAAAGAGAGAGATAGAGAGAGAGAGAATGAGAGAGAGAGAGAGAGAGAGAGAGAGAGAAGGAACGAGACAGGGAGAGAAAGGGAAAGAGGGAGGATGGGGGGGGGGTTAGTGAGAGGAAGAGGAAAAGGAGGAGGAAGAGGGGCTATGAGCAGACGAGGGAGCCGGGGAGAGAGGGATGAGGAGGGGTGACGAGAGAGGAGAGGAGAGAGGAGTGAGGAGTGAGGAGGGATGGAGGAAGGGGGTCCCAGAGTTTGACAGGAAACAAATGTTACCCGGGCGACCTCATTGAAGTGTGCCACATTTCCTGCGCTGTACAAGGGCTCCAGGGGGCCCCTGTGTGTGTGTGTGTGTGTGTGTGTGTGTGTGTGTGTGTGTGTGTGTGTGTGTGTGTGTGTGTGTGTGTGTGTGTGTGTGTGTGTGTGTGTGTGTGTGTGTGTACTATTTAGTCCTCAAGAACACACACACAAACACACCACACAGCAGGCGCTAACACACAACCTCCTTCCTTACACACATACAAAAACAAACACCAAATAAAACCATACACAGACACAGTCTCCCAGACTCAACAGTCAACACACACACAGACACAGACACAGACAAAGGCACACACACACACACGCACACACATGCACACAACCACACGCAGACGCACATACACGTGCAGACACGCACATGCGGACACAAAAACACACAAACACACACAATGCTTTTATTTGGATTAAAAATCCCATACGAGAAACACATGATCCAAATATTTTGGGAAACATCACACACGCATGCACACGCACACTACACACAACACACACACTACACATTCACACACAACACACAAACACACACACACACACACAAACACACACACTACACTACACACACACATACACTATACTACTCAAACACACACACACACACACTACACACACACACATTACACTACACTACACTACACACACACACACACACACACACACACACACACACACACACACACACACACACACACACACACAGAGCGACAACAGCATCGTGGAAAACAATAAATCCCCTCACCACCACTAGCCATCAAGATTTGGTCACAGCGTACTGCGAAAGTCATGCTAGCATGGCATATGGCATCTGTATTGTAGTAGAGCTTTCACTGCCTGTTCTTTATAAGCAGGACTGGACTGGCCGTCTGGCATAGCGGGCAAGATGTGTCTTTTTTATAAATTTCTTTTTATATACATTTATTTATATATTTTTATATTTTTATATATATTTCTGAAAATAGGGGCTCACAAGGGTGCGGAACCCACCAGTGAGTCAGTTCTGCGGCGCTAATTATGGGTTGGGGGGAGGGGGGGGCTTTAATCCAAAAGTGCCCGGGCCCTATTTCCCCCCCAGTCCAGCCCCGTTTATAAGAGCGCCCCACATTTTCTTACTGCCTG
>NC_085864.1:31168782-31171282 GCF_034702125.1 Engraulis encrasicolus | reverse complement strand
GAGAGAGAGAGAGAGAGAGAGAGAGAGAGAGAGGCCCATAGGGTCCGCTGAGATATGCAGACGCGAGTGATCTACAAGCAAGCGAGGAGGGAATTGGGGGGTTGAGAGAGCTCGGCGCGGCGGCACCAGGAATGGCTTTTACATGTGCGGCCAAAAGCTTTCCTTACCTCCTCCTTCCTCACCTCCTCCACCACCCACCACCTCCATCAGAACAGCCACCTCCATACCCCCCCCCTCAGAACAGCTACCTCGATTCCTGCAACCCCAGCCTAGCACCCAACCCCCTCCACCACCACCACCACAGCCACCACCACTCCTGCAACCCCAGCCTATCCCCCCCTCTCCTCCCTCCTCCACCATCACTAGAACAGCCACCTCCACTCCTGCAACCCCAGCCTCCTGCTGCACACCCCCCCCTCCTCTACTGCCTGCTAGGCCTCCAAGACCCACTTCCCCCCTTGCCTGTGAGATCCTTTAGTCCTTCCCTTTCGCATCCATAGGGACCCAATCTGAATTTTTATGTCCTACGGTGCAGACAGCGCTGTATTTTCCCCCCAGTCTTTCTGTGTGTGTATTTGTGTGTGTGTGTGTGCGTGTGTACGTGTGTCTATGCGTACATGCGTGTGTGTGTGTGTGTGTGTGTGTGTGTGTGTGTGTGTGTGTGTGTGTGTGTGTGTGTGTGTGTGTGTGTGTGTGTGTGTGTGTGTGTGTGTGTGTGTGTGTGTGTGTTTGCACATGTGCATGTGTGTGTGTGTGTGTGTCTGCATGTCTGTCTACACGTGTGCTTTTCTTTGTCGAGGTTTCCTCTTTCAGTGCAACGAGAAGAAAAATGAAGTCAGAAAAACAAGAAATCTGGAAGTGGAAACGTGATAAATTTACCAGAACTGTTTCCAAACTACTGGGCATGACTGTCTGCCAGAGACACAAAATGGCGTCCATCTGTGTAGGGCTATGGAGCCATAAGGGCCCTTCAGGACATTATTAGGAGTGCAACTAAAGGATAGCAGTGATGCCAATAGCAGACACAAAATGGCGTCTGTCTGGATAGACTCCAACCGGGTGAATAGACCGGTCACGACAGATTTAAGCGACAGAGAATCGCTTCTCCGAGGAGCTCAACAACTTCGCCTCTAGTCGCCCGAATAGCTTTTGTCGCGCGACTCAATACAAAGTCAACTACTTCCGTTGCGCACCTTGTTCAGGTTGCGGCCGGTGCATTCGTGCGGTAACTGTGCAAACACACCAGACAAGACAAAATCTACAAAGTTACGAAACGCTTTTGTCCCTTCTGTCCTCCATACAAAGTCAATTACTTATGTCACCGTTGTTGCTCTAGTCAGTTTGGTGTGTTTGTGCTGTAAATAACCTTATGGTTGTACTGTAGAGCTATAGTATGGAGCCACAAGCCTCTTTAGGACATTATTGCTCTCAGGGCACGAATAGACCAAGCGAGACATGAGCGAGTCCAGCGACGGAAGTAATCGACTTTGTATTGAGTCTCAGGAGACAGAAGAGACAAAAACGATGTGGGCGACTAGAGGCGATTCGCGCGACTTGAATGACAGTTTGGAATTGAACTTCAATGAATGTTATGCAAATTAGCTATGCTGCAGTTCGGCAACAGCCGCCACAGCCAATGGGAATGTTGTAATGCTTGCATTCTGTTTTTAATTGACACATTCTGTCGCTTCAATCGCTCGTATCGCTCTTGCTACACAGCCTCGCAATTCTCTGTCACTTCCTGTTGTCGCAGCCGGTGTATTCGCCCGGTTAGAGTGCAATTGAAGAGTTCAGATGCAAAACCCCCTAACTCCATTTCGGAAGATCTGCACTTCTATATTTTTAGAGAACCCCGTTGTTGGTTTGGTTTACATTTATGTACTTGCTAATAGGCTACATATAAATAGTTATATTACATAAATAAAATAAAACATATATACAATTTTGATAGCTTTGTATTAAATAAAAATGAATTAAGATTATTTTCTGAAAAGGCACTTAGGAGGTTTTGCATCCGAACTCTTCAATTGATTCCCATAGCAGACCTGAGTCTTGGGTTAAGCGTCACATGCTCTCATGTGTGGCGCTCTTCCTTGTTCAAGCTCAGCACACAATACAATGCACACACAGACAAGTCCACAGAGTGAAAAGACAGTAGGCGAAGGATGGATTCTGCATGAGCATACGTAAATCTGTGTGCATGAGCATACGTAAATCTGTGTGCATGACAGGTTGAACTTTTGCATGTGTCTGCATGTGTCTGTATTTATGAGTGTTTGCACTGAGTGTACGGTACTGTACTGTATGTTTGTGTGTGTATCTTTATCTTTGTGCAGTTTTGCTTGTGTGTGTGTGTGTGTGTTTGCGTCTGCGTGCTTGCATGCGTGAGAAAGAGAGAGAGAGAGAGAGAGAGAGTGAGACAGAGAGAGGGAGGGAGAGAGAGAGCGAGCGAGAGGGAGGGAGTGTCCATCCATGAGCTGTGAGCAGCAGTAGTACTAAC
>NC_085864.1:31066282-31153782 GCF_034702125.1 Engraulis encrasicolus | reverse complement strand
GCCCTGCGCCGTAAATCCTTGGCCTCCTCGGGTTCACCCACTCAAGGACGGACGAACGGACGGACGGACGGACATACGAAAGAATTCCTCTTCGCTGCCTGCCGTCAGCAGACAGGAAATGCATAAAACACTCAGCGGATTGGACTTCCTGTCTTTCTCTCTCTCCGTCTGTTTGTCCGTCCACCACTGTTTCTGCTCTCTGCGTATTCCACTCGATCTAGTATACGTCCTCCCTGCCTTGCCACGCCAGACCTGTATCTCATCGCATCTCTTCTTCTCCTCCTCTTTTCTCCTCTATCGTCTCCTTTTCTCAAAACCTCCCCCGTTTCTTTCTACCCCGTTCACATCACCCCCGCTCTCAACAGTTCGTCATCAGATAAAGCTGCAAAAATGCACCGAGAGAGAGAGTCCTATTATTTTAATAGGCCGCACAACACGGGCTCCCTTTTCCAAATGTGCACTCAAGGGTTGGCGCAGGCTCAAGGTTTTGGACCCGATAGAGAGACCGACCGGGCCTAATTATTTTGATTATTTGAACGCCTGAAGATTCCAGAGCTAACAATGCATCACCCGTGCCTTTTAATGGAGAATAACAAGGTGCGGGTTATTGCATGAAAAGGAGCAGGCCCCCGACTACACAAACATCTCTTCTGCAACAGGCTCAGCCGAGGTCACGACACAGAATAACACGAGCCCTACACAAAATGTGCACTTTCATTACACTTTTCCATACAGTTTTATGTCCAGCGGCTGACAACATCATACAGTCTATATTTGGGATCGGTCGACTCGAGCCTAAGTTTTAATGTTCGCGTAAACTGAATATGACAAGTAACAGAAGTGGATCGTAAAACGATATAGTTTGGCAATATTGCAATGACTTAGGTCATGCGAGATAGCTGTGCTGTTTATGGCAGCATAACTTGTTGTCTTTAGCCCCGAGTTATAAAAGCGTAATTGCTCAATTCGATGTTGTTTGTATCTACAGCAACAGCGGTATTTACTTTATTTCTGTCAAGGGGGTTATGTTCATATAAAACATAAACAGCACTACACTCTTTTTGAACAGCTCGGGCCATCCTGAAAGCTGTTCACCTTCAATCAGGGGGTAAAAAAGCAGTCCACTGTCTCCTTGACTCAAGACATTTATACAAATACCACAGAAGGTCATGGTGGTCATTGGAGACAGCCAGCATCAGGGTCTCCTGAGGTTTCCTGCTTAAGTTTGGCTCTTCCTGGCCTCAAGCCAACGTGTCCTTGGGCAAACCACCAAGGCATTGCTCTCTAAACAGCATGAAATAAGGGAAACAGCTCTATATGGTCTTTGACATTGGATGGTAGTTGTGGAGCATTAAAACGTAAAGCGCTTTGTGTTGTTGTCAATTAGCATGCACATATGTATATCAAAGCAAAAAAGTTAATGGCCGTGAGGTACTGTGCCATTTTCTAGCACTGCTTAAAACATGTTAATGAATGAGCCTAAATTGAACTGCTTGGCCATTACCTTCCAATATACATTTGCATGGCCAAACAGTCATGTTAGGACAAGCCCAAAAGGTCTCCAGTTTTCAAAAATCTTCTTCAAGGGATTGCTGCAGGTCAAACATAGTGTATGTGCCATACATAGCGCAGGGGTATGAAACGGTTTATTTGAATGTCAGTGGTTAAGCTTAAGCTTGACGTATGATGTTTGGGAAGACCCCCATACTCTGACAGTGCTGACTGACACAGAAGCAAACAGAAGCAGCAGGATAGGCAAACATTTATTCAGGTGTTTCCAAAGACAATGCTATTTCGTTGGGTGAATACAATGACATTATTCAGAATTACAAAGTACAAAGTTTCTCTTAGCTACTGTGAGTTACCGATATGTTATATGTGACAGTAAAGGGGCACTTCTTGACAGATTCAACTGAATCAAAAACACAAGTGAAGTGAAACAATTAAAAAAAATAGGGGTCACCCTTTCTCCCACAGCCAGGGGGATGATGGAGAAAAAAAGAAACAAGCTATCCACATTGATTTCAACTTCACAAGTCACAATAATGAAACTAGGCAGACCAAAGTGTCTTTGTTTAACTTTTGTGTGAGAAATATATGACACAGTGAATACCAGTGACAGGAAAGGAGGCATGAGTGTTCAAGCCATGTGACGTTACCAACGGCAACTGACATGAGTCAGACACATCAAGAGAGCAACAAGTAGCTAAATCTGTCAATTTGCTTTGTCACCCCTGCAACTGCAGGACAACTTAAGCACGTAGGTAGTAAAATTATTATGAGGAAAGAGAGCATACTACACCTGTGTCATTTAATGTGTAAATTAGCTGATTGGTTTGTTAGTTAAATGAAGATGTACTGATTATGTATTTTTTATGGTTTGGTACACCACATGTTAACTGATAGCCTTTCTTCATCCATGGGGCCTGACTGGAACACATACTGTACCAGTACATCTGCCCCAATAAGATGACAAATATGTTTCTTTTTTCTTTTGGCTGAGGGGCCCTACCTGTCATATGGTAAATGATTTTTGTTGCTACAGTGGTGAGCGGAATCTGCACTGTACATCTTTATCTTTTTATCTGCATCCCCTCTCTTGTTCTCTCCATTTCGCTCCCCCCGTCTTTCTTTTGTTCGATCTTGTTCTTTTTCTCTCCCTCTCTCTCTCTCTCTCTCTCTCTCTCTCTCTCTCTCTCTCTCTCTCTCTCTCTCTTTCTCTCTCTCTCTCTCTCACTGCTGCAGGTGGTTTGGATAATCTCACTTTATCATTGGGCTTACCAGTGGACACTCCTCTGAGGAACGCAAACATATATTCCGCTACCCCCGTCCTGTCCTCTGGACCACAAATCATACTTCCTGTGAAGGAATCCATTCCCAAGGGATGCTGTCATGGCGATTAGTAGCAAACACAACTCACTTAGAAACCCTTATGCTTCCCTTTGCTTCACTGTACTGTCTACTCTGCACACATTATTGATGAAAAACAAAAAGGCCCTCAATGCACAATTATTAATGAGAATTATTACACTGATATTGTTTACATAAGCTTTGTTTTTTTCCCTTAATCTTAACACCAGATAAGTGAATCAGCACTGACACGTCTCTGAATCTTTCACTAACTCCACTCCACTCCAGTCCTGCTTCTTCTGTTTCAAAACCAAAAACGATTCCTGTTCACACCCAAATAGTTTTCCTTTTTTCTTACGTCCATATTATGCAAACATTTCCTCCATCCATCCACACAGAACAGCCAAAATGCCTGAAGCAGTCATCCCAAGACTCATTTATCTACTGTAAGGTTTACGTAGGGATGCATGCATGACTGTTTGCGCATACTGCACACAGTACGGGGGGCATGCACAAGCAGATATCCCGTAGGGTGTGTAGCCTGCCATATACTGTCAGTTGTCGTAACAGTGTTTGGAGAGGAGGTGTGATGGATGGGCAACGCTGGATATTCTCATCATGGACAGGTGAGGACATGGGAACAATAACATACAGTAGTTTTGGGTAGGGTGCACTGCGCACATCCAAAAAACACTTTGTTAGGTACCAGACAAAAGTGTCAGACAGTTGAAGGAGGTAGGTCTGCCCACTGCCAATAAATTCCAAAAAAATAAACTTTATTATTTAAAGCAACAAAACGTTGCTTTTAAAATAATAAAGTTTATTTTTGGTGCTTTTTGGGAGCGTGCAGATTCTTCAACAATAAGAGGGTTAAAAATCATTTCTGGGGGGCGCTGTGGCGCAGCGCGCTAAGCCCCCCACATTTGGGCTTGCATGCCCACCCTCGGGGACCCCGGTTCGAGTCCGGCCGGGGTCATTTCCCGATCCTCCCCTGTCTCTCTGCCCCATTCGCTTCCTGTCACCATCTTCAACTGTCCTGTCTAATAAAGGCATAAAAGCCCATAAAAATGTATTTAAAAAAAAAAACATTTCTGGATTTCACTTTGCTGCCCTCCCCGGGCAGTAACTTTGAAGGAGCAGGCCATCTCTCTAGTATGTAGTTCAAATAAGAAACAATCCCTCTTTCAAACTCTAGTGTGACCTGACAGAGAAAACTAGTGCCGTTATAGTAAAATATGGGCATATGAACTGTGTAGCCGAGATGGGCCGAGAGTCTTAATCTGAGAGCTATCGTGTGTGTGTGTGTGTGTGTGGGAAATGGAATTCGGAGCTGACCCGCCTGTGTTAATGCCTAGGGCCCCACTCTCGGTATTACATTAGCAAAATAGAATTAGATACTTATTAAATTAGCTTTAATTAGACTTTCGACTCTGCACTTTGCCAGTCATTTTAAACAGGGTCCTGAATGTTGAATGTGTTTGAATGTGTGTGTGTGTGTGTGTGTGTGTGTGTGTGTGTGTGTGTGTGTGTGTGTACAAGCAAATACGTAGACCAACACACACACAGGTACATTTACCAACTTGGGTGTTAAAACAGCTAGATGAGCCTACACTAAAGCCTATGTAAACACCATTCCAGCATTCACTCTCTCTCACACACACACACACACACACACACACACACACACACACACACACACACACACACACACACACACACACACACACACACACACACACACACAATCTTTCATTGATGCCGCATGGCGTTTCACAGCTTGTCACGACCAAGTGCACACAAAGGCCGTCCAAAAATACACACAGACGGAGACAAAAACGCGACTCGCCAGCACACAGAATTGACTGACATGCACGCTTCGGCCAGGTGACGAATGAAAACACGCACGCACACACGCTGGCATAGCAGAGAGAGCCGTGTCCATGCATTCACAGACACATAGCCGGAGTGCATAGTTTGCACCTTTCACTATAGGCATCCCTTCCCAATGTCTACACCGACACGGCGTTCTGCATTCTCACCCACATGCACAGACACCCAGTCTGGCCTGACACTGTACACTTTACTATGTGGAGTCTGACATGCAGTACCTACAGTTCACTTACGTACTTGAAACACACACACAAAAACACACACACATGCACGCACACACACACACACACACACCTCTACAAGTCTTCTGTTGTCCAGTCTTGCACTTTAAATGTCTGTATGAGCACTGTCTATGTCCATACTGTAATTTCAAATTCTTTGTATGACCAGTGCATGTAAAGAAATTGACAATAAAACCTACTTGACTTGACTTGACTTGACATACACACTTTCTCGGTTAAACACATGCATGCTCCTCTCTCTCTCTCTCTCTCTCTCTCTCTCTCTCTCTCTCTCTCTCTCTCACACATACACACACACACACACACACACATACTCACATACACAAACACGCACACACACACAAGAATGGCCCTAAAGCCTCTCCCCTCACTAGCCTATATAACTTCACCTAGCATACAAATCCATTTATTATCACACTAGTGCATATGTTTGTGCTTGAGTGCATAGCAGTAATCACGAGGGGCTTACCTGGTTAGTACTGTACACAGGAGGTGGACAAGATCCAGTTGACATACTGTAGGTCTGCATCAGAAGACCGGGCAAGGAGCTGGTTCCTGCATACGCATGAGATACAAAACATCATCTGTCACATGAAACATCTTTCCAGAATGTATTTCATGTGAAAATTGCACATATTTTTGTGCATGAACAAAACAACAGGACATAGCCCTATCTGTCTCTGAATAAACATGTCTCTCTCTGTTGTACAATGTAACCTGCAGCACTCAAAGAGACAGGCAAACACTTAGGCCTACTGTAATAAATGACCACACCCACTCAACTATATTCAGTTGCGGGTGTCTTTGCATTTACAGGTTGCCCTCAATTAAATGTTTAAATTCTGTTTCAGGTAAAGTTGTGAGTGTGTTGAATGTATAGCCTAATGTCTTCTCACTATCACTGATATTTTTTACTGTTCCTCTGCATGGCAGTGTTGGTTGGGTTGGTTAGCGCAATTATGCATTACTATGACGACAGTGTATGCCTAGTTCATTAGCTTCATGGAGACCTGGGCTAATACTCTTGAGTAGTAAAATGATAGGGTGGCGCAAGACAACAGTTGCTGAGCTGTAGGCTATGTAATACAAACCCTGTTGTGACAAGAAGCATGTCGGTGCTTACTGCTAAATGCAGAGTTGTGTGCCGGTGGTGCCCTGGCGCTAACTATTTAGCAGGTGGCTGTAAAACACGGTGGCTGGCTGCTGATTCCCGCCCAGTGGTGAAGGCGTAACAGCGCTGGCCAGAGACACAGGGCAGAGGCGAAACGGTCTGTCGCCTCAAATCTGCTGCGTTGTAAAAGACGGTCGGTCGGCTTAGAGGAATTTGCTCCCTATGCAATTTCGCAAAAATAAAAGTTCACCTTAAACCCATCGTCTTAACCCTCAATCAGAACATTAATCGCGTGACTGCGCGCCCTGTGGCTGTATGCATAGCGCATTTTCAAATGGAATTCAGAGACCCGCGTGTGGCGCGCGAGATAACGTTCCGCTTCTATGGCTTTTGGCCAAAATAAGCTGAAAAGATTGCCAGAGGCTGGTGTTTTGACGGATAGGCTAAACTATCTGGTATAGGGGACTCTCGCAAAAAGAAAGATTGGTGAATGGAGAATTATAATGGTTATTTTTAAATAACTTTCCAGCACAGTTAGTGACACTTTGCCCATATCTGTCTGTACAATGTTTTATTTTTCATAAAAAGTGTTATCAAATAGGCCTAAATATGGAAACTTGGTTAATGTTGCTTTGGAATAGATTGCATAAAATAAAGTATAGGCTACCATTTTGTTAGCCTTAGCTCAACAAAGGCAACCTATCAAAATATAGGCTTCAGGGTCAGAATAAATCTGCTTAGACTCAGTAAGCTACCTGCTGCACAGAAGCAGACATTAAAAGAGCCATCTCAGTGCTGTGACTGACAACCCATGTCTTGTCCAAACCCTACATTCCACGCACTCCCCCGCACAGAATGTGATAGGCCTACTGGATAGCCTGCCCTGCTCTGACTGTCATCCTCGCCCTCACTGCCACCCACACATTTCACTCTTAAGAAAATACACATACTGTATAGGAATAGGCGTACAGAAAACCTGTTGCGGTCTAGTGCAAGTATTCCAATATACTTCTAGACCATCTATCCCACTGCTCCCCACCTCGCATCACTGGAGCAGTTCTGTTTATGCCTTTCGTACCCAAGCAGGTGCCAACTGACATGTGTAAAGTATGCCGAGGTTAGTTCCTGTGGCCAACTTAAATAACTAGTCTGGCACAGTTCTTTAAATACTGACTGCAATCGTTTTGGACAGTGTGACTCACTCAAATGTTACAAAGTACATCCACTGAAAGCAGGCAAGTCATTTTTTTTGGAAAGGCTAACAAGTTTTGGTTTAAGAGAAGAAGAAAACACCTCATTCATTCAACAATGAAATGAGACCGTTGACATTGCTTGGCAAATCTTGAAAAGAGCTACCTGTATAAAATAGGCTACTCGCACTCTTTTTTAACTATAGGAAAACATGGCTGAGAGAAAAAAAAAAGGGGGGGGGGGGGGGCAATTTCAGAAATGCCAGAGTTGCCAACAATTTCACAGACCTCTCCGTAGGCTGTGTTTATGGCACAACTGATGGTTCTCCCTCCCTCTGCTCAGCTGAGAAATGTGTAGCTCTTTTGTTCTTCTACAGTAGGCAACTCTCAGGCGGCACCACAACACTGGGCACTTAACAGCCATTCAGATTGATACGGAGCAGAGGGTGAGTGTGTTGTGTTTCCCATTTTGAATATTCCATCTTTTATCATGCGTGACCATTTGGGCTGTGTAGCATATAATAAGAGTGTACATTACTAAGTTAATAGCCTATGCTATATGCACTATCCATCACACTTACTTGAGAGGCCTATGCTTGTATTGTATGATGTAGTAGGCCTTTGGTTACCTACTTTGGTGCAGCAAAAGGGCATTTGACTCTGACTCATTTGCGGCACACAAAATGCCCAGCACATTAAAAACCAATAATGGGCAACTCTGAATAAATAACACACATCAGGCTGAAATGCCGGGAACTGCAATGTAATAAAAAAACAAACATGTTACAGTCAATAACCACATATAAAACCACTAAAAACAACAGATGTCACAATGTCATGGGATAGTGAAAGGGAGTATAGACCTACAGTGTATATTCAGTCTTCCTCTGCAGGAATCAAAACCATAACCTCAGCACGATTAAAAAGCCTTGATTAATAATGACAATAATATTTCAGAAGACTGGTTACTGGCCACAATGTCGAAGCCAGTAAATAATGATCTGAAAACCCTTAGGTCTGCATTATTACAACCAGTGGACATCATGTTATTGATGGGTCTGTCAAAGAGCCCTGCTCAGTTGCTGCATTACGTATTCTGGCACTTGGCAAAACCATTTAAAAATAGCAATTTCCCAGAAATGATTACATAAATTTGTTTGAATTTGAATATGCAATTTGAATGCTGCACTGAAGGCCAACTGTAACACAGGAACAAAGGAGCATTCCGCTTCATCCATCTTCCACATGCTTCCTTGTTACTCAATCACATTCAGTGTTGTCGTTCTCTCATTGGATGTCTTCATCTCTGTACTGTCTTGGGCATGGGTGAGCCGCAATATGAAGAAAAATCTCCAGTGTCTGGCAGGCCAGCACATCCAGGTTCATTATTACTTATTATTGTTTTACACACACACACACACACACACACACACACACACACACACACACACACACACACACACACACACACACACACACACACACACACACACACACACACACACACCGCTGTCTGTTCTTTCTTTCTCTTTTCATCTATCTATCCTTACCTCTCTTGGTCTCTCGATATCCCAGTTATGCTCTCTATCTTATAACGCCCCCCGCCCATCTGTCTGAGTGTCTCTGTGCGTGCTTGTGCGCGCGCGAGAAAGAGAGAGCTTTCTTTTGGCACAGCTCCCTCGCGAGCTGTTCATATTCAGTCATCGCCCTGAACAACACGAGTAATGGATGAGAAGTAATATGTGAGATGTTATAGTACAGCAGACCCCGGCGAGGCTGCCAGGCAAACAGAAACAGGGAGGCCCCGTCCAAGTGTTCATGTTCAGAATGTGCTTTTGGCCAACAGACACAATACGCAGATGGCCGTTTCCCCTCAGCGAAAGACTTCCTGCAAATCACAGACGCGCCACAGCATTGTTCCCTCTCAGTGGACCCAAAACATGTTTTGCGATCAGAACCCTCTTGAAAAAACGTATAAGCTAGGCGTTTGGTTCAGTTTATGAGGCGGTGAAATCTTACAGAAAGGCCACAGAATTCCAGTTGCATGAAACATCACAACATAATTCACCATTATTCAACTTCCTAGCATTAAGCTATTGTCAGTTCGCCAATTTTCAACCAAGACTAACATGACTATTGGCAACTTTTCTAGCTTTCCCTCCCCCCCTTTTCCTCCTGTTAAAAGATGGACGGCTGCCTGGCCCCGGCGCAGTCTGCTGCGAGGCGAGCGAGCGAGCACACTGCGAACTCTCTTCTCACCTATTTGTCGGCCTTGTGGAATTATCATGGGTCAACATCTCCCAAGTGCTGGACTTGCCAGATGTGTGGGAGTTGCGTTGATGCCTGCAGCTGCTTGCTGCTGAGACAGCGAGGCACGAGAGAGAGAGAGAGAGAGAGAGAGAGAGAGAGAGAGAGAGAGAGAGAGAGAGAGAGACGCCTCTCCACGCTTGAGATAGTTCCCAGAATGCTAGCCTAGGCGGACGGAATGCCATCAATCATGCCACTAATCATTCTGCAAATGAAGTGTCACAGAAAGTTGCAAAGGGAGTGTCAGTGAAAAAAGACTTGGTTGGTAGCCAAGAGGGGGTAATTGGGATGTAAAATAAGAAAGTACCGATTTTTCATTTAGGCACATTAAGCGGCGATAAACGGAATTTTACTGACTTCCACTGGGCTAATAATAAAAGGTGGCAAACTACTTAGTCTAACTACCGTGGAGAGGGTTGCAATTGGCGCGTGTTGAGCTCCGGCCCACTTTGAAGAGAGGGCTACTTTATTCACCCCGTTAGAGTTGGGATGAGACCCATCACAGCTCTGATAGCTATCTGACAGGCTATTGTCTGTTGGGGGTTGTCGCTCGCAGCAGGGATTTGATCTGCACTTTGTTGATGGAGAGGGCCCGCTGTCCACTCATCCGTGACAGCAGTGTGCACCGCGCAGCAGTGGTTGAAGCCCTGTTGTTCACTCCCTGGCGGTAAATTAGGCACAAGGCATAGGATAACTATTTATGTAGGGTTGCATGTGTGCGTGTTTTCCCCTGTCAAAAATGGATAAAGAAATACGATAAAACAGTCCGCCAGGCCTTGCCGTTTGACCGAGCGCGCCAGCCGCACTCCCCACACCGGAGACTGGCAACATTAACCAGCGTGGTGCGCGTGGAATGCAAATACCTGGCCAGTTATCAGGGGGCTTATACGGGGGCCGACACAGAGTCAGGTTGGTGAGATGTAAACAAAAACATAGCAACAGCATTCCAAATTATGGTCGTCATTTTTAGTTCACCCCACACAGCTGTTGCAAGTATTTATAAGACAATTAACCAATTACTAGTTATAACGTGGACTTGGATCATTCTTTCCAACGCACTGTCTGGTATTGCGCGCTAAGTGCTTTAGATTATTATAAGCGACTGAAGGACCAAAGTGGAATTCAGTAAAGTTTGCGCTGCTCTTATAGCAACATTATTGCAAGACTTAAAATTAAAGTGTCGTAGAAGTAGATTAATGACCTCTTCGGACACTAAAAATAAGAGTTAAACATGCCCGCAATTTCGAATAAGTGTAGGTTTTCCAGTCGCCACAGACCTCGCACCGGTCTGCCACCGATGTCAGGCCAGTGAGGACTGCGCGAGCTAAATCTGTTTTTGAGCCACTGGAGGTACCGCCCTCCTTCGATCCCGGCGCGTCCTATTGGTGGAACGGCGACGTGAGAACCCATCACAGCTCCCTCTTTACCAAACTAGGCTGCGGAGGTTGTCCAGAAACCGCGTCCACTGCCCAGCCGCAAAGATCAGCGTCACAGGAGTGTGCGGGACCAGAGGTCTCAGCAAGAGAGAGGACACACCAAGAGGAACCACAAGGATCTAAAGCAGCTGCATGTTTTAAAGCGGGATATTTATTTTTTGTAGAGCATGATTTTGATTGTGGACTGCGTTAACTTCTTTATCGAATGTGGACACTGATTCTGCGCTTATCAGTGAGTCAACTGACGAAGAGCGCGCACGCCAACTTACTTACTTTTGTGGTCAGTTCCCACCCTGCCGTGCGGGCTAATTTCTAACAACACCGCCAAGGCAAAGGAGTCGCCAGCCGCAGGACCTCTGCATCTTTGAAAAAGAAGGGATCTCTGTTTTTAAACCAGCGCAACAATGCGGTGGCTTTCGTGTTTGGATATTTTTGTGCTTTTGTCTATTTCGATATTTCTCAGCCAGTTGGGAGTTGCGCACACGTTCGGGGATGAGGAAGAAATGACTTGCGACCCCATCCGAATCTCCATGTGTCAGGACTTGGGATACAATGTAACGAAGATGCCCAACTTGGTCGGCAACGTGCTCCAGTCGGACGCAGAGCTACAACTCACCACTTTCAACCCACTGATACAGTACGGTTGTTCGAGTCAACTTAAGGTTAGAGAGACTTACGTACATGCTTGTCTAATAGTCCTAGCAGCAACTACTGCTGCGACTCCCAGTTCCGCCAGATTGTTGGTCAGCTTGGAGAGCGGTTCACATGACCCTTACCCACACAGTCGCAAATATTACATTAGGGTTATCTCATTACGCGGATAGCGGCGTGTGTACACTTTCCACTTTCGAACAAGTCGACGGCTTGTAACCTTAGCTCAACATTATGTGAAATGGAAAGCAACTCCAAATTTGTTAGTCAAAATAAACGCGGCCAGTCTCGTCTCAGCGATCCACCTCGTCCTATCGTAGGTGGCAAATGTCATGCATGGGACACTTGTGTGTTAAGTTCAGATGCGGCACATACTTGGCCAAAACATACGTGGTAATCATTATGGCAAGTTGATAATAAAGTGTTTAGGGTGACAAGGATGTAGGCCTATTGCTAAACTGGTTAATTAATTCATTAATACAACACCGTAATATATATTGTTACAATATTGGACTGCGCATCGTTGTATCAACAGTAGCTGCAACCTCGCCGACAAAACTCTGTTGTATTTCCGTTTAGTGGTTCGGAGTAAGTGCAGTAGTGACCGCAGTGAAAATCTGACATTTCCCTCTATGAGTAGCTAGAACAGGAAAAAATCCCACCCATCGAGAACCTTCATTTAGTATCCCACTCGTGCAGGGAATGTTATACGCACAGACTACACAAAATTCACGAGCTATTAGTCTCGTCATGCAATTGGAATCAATTCGTATTTTTTTAAAGACTTGGTTGTCATACACAGGATTGTACATATTTAATATTGAGCTGTAAACAGCTACATACAAAATACACACGAACGCATTATAACTATTTATTTTAGACTACTCTTTAAACCAAACAATATCTGTGACTTGGTATTGGTTTAATCAACCATGCGCCACATTTAAGCTACAACTAGAAGTCACTGCCTTCTTTATAATAATGCTTTATCATATTTAGAGCGAATGAGTTGCTGGGCTAAATGAAATGCCGAGAGATACGAATTGAAGGACACTTTACTTAGCCTCTGTACTTACACGGCCTTTTGCAACTAATCCTCTACTTTGTTTCCTTTGACAACCAGTCTGGCATTCAGGGCAATTCTCAGAACAACAGCCTTCACCATTGTGCTGCAGGTCTTCCCTGAAACAAATCAAATCAGACAAAAGGCACCATTGTCACTGTATTGCTCTCCCACAAGTCAGATGTTGCTTTAGATGCTTTAAGGCCATTGCTCTGCTCCGTGGCACCTCTTTATGTTATTTTGATTGTATTGCTTTGCTTTTTATGGCAACCCAAGTCTTTTCACACTGACCGACACTCTCGCTTTTCACCCTTCTTTTCCCACCAGTTCTTCCTGTGCTCCGTGTACGTCCCCATGTGCACCGACAAGGTGCCCATCCCCATCGGGCCCTGCGGCAGCATGTGCCTGTCCGTCAAGCGCAAGTGCCTGCCGGTGCTGACCGAGTTCGGCTTCGTGTGGCCCGAGGTGCTCAACTGCAGCCTGTTCCCGCCGCAGAACGACCAGAACCACATGTGCATGGAGGGCCCGCCCGAGGACGACCAGCCGCACCTCATCCAGCACCCGCCGCTGGTGGAGGAGGAGTGCCAGTCGCTCAGCTCGGCGCCGGACCAGTACGCCTGGGTGAAGCGCAGCCACAGCTGCGCGCTGCAGTGCGGCTACGACGCCGGGCTGTACCGGCGGCAGGCCAAGGTCTTCACGGACGTGTGGATGGCGGCGTGGGCCGTGCTCTGCTTCGTCTCCACCACCTTCACCGTGCTGACCTTCCTGGTGGACTCGTCGCGCTTCTCCTACCCGGAGAGGCCCATCATCTTCCTCAGCATGTGCTACAACATCTACAGCGTGGCCTTTGTGGTGCGGCTGACGGTGGGCCGCGAGCGCATCTCCTGCGACCTGGAGGAGGCCGCAGCTCCCATCCTGGTGCAGGAGGGGCTGAAGAACACGGGCTGCGCCATCGTCTTCCTGCTCATGTACTTCTTCGGCATGGCCAGCTCCATCTGGTGGGTGATACTGACGCTCACCTGGTTCCTGGCGGCGGGGCTGAAGTGGGGCCACGAGGCCATCGAGATGCACAGCTCCTACTTCCACATCGCCGCCTGGGCCATCCCGGCCGTCAAGACCATCGTCATCCTCATCATGCGGCTGGTGGACGCCGACGACCTGACGGGCCTGTGCTACGTGGGCAACCAGCACCTGGACGCGCTGACGGGCTTCGTGGTGGCGCCGCTCTTCACCTACCTGGTGATCGGCACGCTGTTCATCGCGGCAGGGCTGGGCGCGCTCTTCAAGATCCGCTCCAACCTGCAGAAGGATGGCACCAAGACGGACAAGCTGGAGCGGCTGATGGTGAAGATCGGCGTCTTCTCGGTGCTGTACACCGTGCCGGCCTCCTGCGTCATCGCCTGCTACTTCTACGAGATCTCCAACTGGGAGGACTTCAAGCAGTCGGCGCGCGACTCCTACATGGCGGCGGAGATGCTGCGCATCTTCATGTCGCTGCTGGTGGGCATCACCTCGGGCATGTGGATCTGGTCGGCCAAGACGCTGCACACCTGGCAGAAGTGCTCCAGCCGCCTGGTCAGCTCCAGCAGGACAAAGCGGGCGGCCAAGCGGGCGGCCAACGGCCTGGTCAAGCCGGTCAAAGGGAACGAGACCGTGGTGTGACACGCGATGTGGACGTCGAGGACATTTTAGATTTTACAGCAGAGTGAAACTATGAAAGAGAGAATGAGTGAGACAGGGAGAGAGGGAGGGAGGGAGAGAGAGAGTGGGGGGAAATGATGAGCGTGTGGGGCAAGGCGTGAGGCCTGGAGGAAGAAGGACAAAACCCCAAAATTAGACTGATGGTGATGGACAGGTGGTGTCTCTTCAGGGTGATCGAGTAGTTCGACTCACAGGCAACTACACTACAAGGAGTCGGAAGTGGAACACAAGACTGTGGCTTAACACTTCATGTTTTGAAACCGCTCAGTCTGGTTATGGATCGTATGGATGCAGCCTAACAGGAAGCTCTGGGAAAAAACAAAACATTTCAGACTCTGTGGAGAGAGAGAGAGAGAGAGAACTGGGCTCAAGTGAGTTTTGAGAGGGAATTAGCCTACTCATTTCAGAGGAGACCTGACTTAGCTCCTGTCACATGTGTGTTTATGTGTGAGGGAGAGAGAGCTGAGGCGGGAGCTGTTTCTGGCTTTCAGAAGTGCAACAGCACCACCATGTGGTCAGCTGTGCCGTGATTGACGGTGAATTTGCAGTTGAGTGGTGGGGGGGTTATTGAGCACACAAGTAGCAGTGACCTTTTCTTAGCTCTCTCACCCCCCTCTGCTAGATATCATGTTTGTTCATTTACATGTCTTTCTTTTCTTTTTATGAGATTGTTTTTACACTGGATGGTCAAAAGCGCTGAAGACTAGCAGATGACTATGTTCAACAAATCCAGTGCAGCCTAACTGAGAAGATGGAGAAAAAATTATGCACTATGAAATATTTCTATGGAAAAGAAGCTTATTACACTAGAAGTGCCTCGATCATTGTTACTTTTGGTGTAGTCAGGAATGTCTGGTGCTACTTGTTTCAAACTGTGGTAATTGTGACGACGCAAAGGCACCTGGGAATTGTAGGCCTTTCTCTGCTTCACAGACAGGGCAGTTTTTTACCTCTTTAGTTTTTATTATCACATTGGTCAATATGATAACTTACAATTATTGCTCCAGAGCTTCCCAATGTAGGCTGTGCTCCCCCAATACACCCCCGTCAAAATGAATGGTAAACAATGTTGTTTTCTGTATTGTCCAATTGTGTATGTATAATTTGTAGTCTTCAGATAGTCTTATGAAAAAAAAAATGATCAGACTCCATGACATGGTTCTTGTGAAACAGACCAAACACACCTAAATGCACACATGCATACATGCAGTAAGGCCGTACAAATGTAGCCGTACACCGATTATCTGCCATAGTGGAAGATATGGGTGATGCAAGAGCTCAACCGGTCATCACACAATATCATTTCTATCAAGTGCAACTTAAATGACTGAGTTCTCTAGGTTCCAGAGATACACGTGAACCAGACTTTTTCTGGTAACACTTAACTTGATGCCGGTGTCATACGTATGACATAACAGTGTCATAACAGTGTGATAATAGTGTCATGAACGAGTCATAAACATAATGCCAATGTCATAAACGTTTTATGACCATGAAAAGTTGACATTGTTAGGCCTGTCTTTGTCATAGCCGAATTTCACTTTAAGACAAAGTCATACAATGTTTATGACATTGACATAATGTTTATGACACATTCATGACTGCATTATGACAATGTTATGACACTGTTATGTCATACGTATGACGCCGGTGTCAAGTAAAGTGTTACCCTTTTTCTTGTATGTTCAGCTGACCAACCTCTCACCTCCAAGTGGCTAGACAATCTAACAGGGGCATCGCTCGCCCCTGCGAAGTTATGAATGTAGAAGAAATATATTTTTGCATTTCTGAAAAATAAAAAGTGCCTAGGACAACTATGCTGTTGGAAGAAGCAAAAGCTGAGACACTATGAAGTACTTTTTACAGTGGATTTGTAAAGGAACAGGTATTTTTTGTTATTAATGTATTATAAAATGCTAATTTATCTTTGTACAAACTCCAAAATACAAAAAAAAGTTTGTTTATTTAAGAATGCTTTTGTATCAGAAGATGAGAAATTAAACTTTGATGTTAAAACCCTGAGGTTTTGCTGCCTATGTGTTTTTGCATTCACCTGCTTTGGTGACTGAGATGTCTTTCAATATACCGCAATGAATTGCCAAGGGCCTCACAATACAATAACATAACACTTAAAGGGACAGTTTGGTCAATTTCAACATGCAGTTGTAATGCTCACACTACCTTGGACTTGTCAGTGCCTGAGATTTTTTTTCTTCTTCTTCAGCCGTTTCCGAGATCCTGGTCATTGTAATGGGGGCAGCTCTTTGTTTACATTTCAAAAAAACATTTTTATTTATTCCCAAAAACATCCAAAAGGTTATAAAACATCAGCAGACAACTAGCAAACAGCAGTACCTTTTGGGAAAATATTTGGAAAGGGCTGAGCCGAAAAATGTGGCATCACCAGGTACTGACAAGTCAAGGGTAGCGTGAGCAATACAACTGCATGTTGAAATTGACCAAACTGTCCCTTTAACAATATATGGTCCATGATATTGTGTATTTTGCGATACATATGTATCCCCCATACATGACCTCTAGCCTCTTACTGCAGATGGGGTCGCTGACAGGCCTATTCATTATTTGCTGAAAATACTCAGCTACATCATAACAGCATTGCTATGACAGATTAAGACATGGCCATTACAATTTTGGTGACAGTCAGGTTATAACATAGGCTCTGTGCTTAGGGATTAAGGTTACACTTATATTCAACATTACTTCACATACTGTACATCTTCAACAAAACTGTAACATGAACATGATATTCTGTTATACTGAACAGAGAAAATGCCAGACTGCTGTGCAGTTAAAATATAATACTGCCTTTGAAGTCATTAATCGTGGAAATATATGTACATCTTCTGATAGTATATTTATAATATATAATATAATTTATTGCCAGTAACCTGTGTAATGTACATGATAGGATAATATATGAAGACACAGAGGTCACAATATGTGTTTTGTAAAGAGGCATGGAACGCTATATCAACACTTGAACACACCACAATGTGTTGTGGGGTGATTGTGTAGATGAAATAAGAATATTTCTGTATTCACGGCATCGTTCAAGAACTGTTCACTTCACAGAGCACAGAGCTCTGGCAATAAATCTGTGCATTACAGAGAATCATGTTCTTGCGATGTGAGGCATTGATGGTGAGTGCTTCTTCGTGTTGTATTAAACATTAGTCAAAAACCTTTTTTGGTGTGCGATTATGCACCAGTGAAGAGAAACAGAATTAAGTTAAATGGTCCCAGATGTCCTGACATTTCCAAGTTCTCCTAAGAAATTATAAGATCTCCACCTGACCTTCAATGAGCTAGTATTAGTAGCTGATTTTATAATCTCATGTAGTAGCTTTCTTATTATCTCTAGAAATTATTAGCTCTCTAGAAAAAGGAACACAAAAAACATTTGTGTTTCCCTGACTAAGGCAGCACATAATAGACATGTACAGCAGACAGAAACTTATGATACAGTTGCTAAATCACAGCACAACATGATACACACAGTATCATAGGACACACCTGTATATAATTGTTGCATTTATGTAATTGTGCCATTAGTGTAATGCTAGTCTCCCATTAGTAAATACATCGACATTGCAATTGTAGAGCTTTAACGCCATCTGGTGGTAGCCTTCTCAGTTTCTACTTTCTCTAAATGCACTTGTACATTATAATTGGAAATATGTAAACTATTGTACCCTTTAAAAAATCCATGTTGTGAGAAAATAATGACAAGCAAATTATGCATAGATACACATTATACACTGTACACATTCAATAAAAGTCACAGTATACAATAATTTATTGTAAATAAAACATTATTTCTGGATACAAAAATATAAAGCAGAAAAATATAAAGATAGAACCAACTAGGATCAACACATGTCCACTGAGAACTTTCTTAGACTCCTGAATAAATACACAGGATAAAAGTACAGGTAATAAGCCATGCTTTACACTTTATGCCTTTTTGCACGACTCACTGAGTCCACATTTTATATATTACTTTTTGTATCAAAATATTACTTATGTAACAAGGCACATGTGAGATAATTTAATGACAACATGAAAATTCATGATGAACACACAGCATTTTTTAAAAAGTTAACTTAAAAGAGACATTTTTCAGACTCAGTTTCACAGTATTGTCCACTCAGTGCATCCTCTTTCATAACCATACAGCAGCCAGGGCAAACGTCTTCTGCCAAAGTGCGGACCTTGTGCATGGGGGCATAGAGACCTTCATACTCCACCCCACCTCTCAGGGAGGGCAGGGCAAAGGCCAAGGAGTGCATCCATGCATGGACTCAGTGCACTGCAAAGGTGCGGCACAAATACCTCTTCCTTTGCAGTGCTGGACAAAAAAATGCCCTTTTTGAAAGTTTTTTGACAGTTTTTTTGTCACAATATACTGTGGTCCATGATGACATAATAATCTACAAATGCTTTACGAACAAAAGCATGTGACAATAATGCCCCGATATAATATAATAGCCTCTATAGCCTAGTAAGGCAGCCGGAAGTTCCACATGCCCCCTGCTACCCCCCTTTCAGCACCTATACCCACAAAATGTCTGTGCTCGCCTCTGGTGCACTGAGAAGGGTCCACAGAAAACAAGCCTATTTCTCACCACCAGGGGGAAGTGTTTCCATCTTCATGTAGCATATGCAGGTCTCTAAATTAACTATTTTCATCACCAGCCAAAATGGCTAGTAGATGCTATTTCACTAGCCACACATACACTCACTAATGGGTCAAAGTAGCTAGTAAGTTTGTGTTTTCTACCAGCCAAACTGAAAATTCACCAGCATTTGTCCGGTTGGCTGGTGTTAATTTAGAGCCCGGGGCATATGCATAGACATGTCGTATACACTGTAGCCTATGTCTGTCGGTGTATGTACAAGACCTGAGGTCTTGGGAATCGTGAGCCAATGTCTTCTGGGCCACGCAACAAATGCTTCAAAGTTATTATCTCTGGGGAGTCAGAGGATTCAAGCTCATCTCCTCTTCTGAACTTGGAAGCTCTGGAGTGGTCCTGTGGCAGACACAGAGGGAAGCACAAAGAGCAACAGTGTCATAAGATTTGGTGAATAATTAACACAACTCGTTATAAAAAGTGAACAAAAGAGGGCTGTAAAATACTGGAAAGCTAGCTAGACAAGGAAGCTGCCTGTCCACTTCCCAGGGACTTTCCTCTTCACCAGCTTGTGACTTCATGGAAGCAGAAAAGCACTCAAGGAAAAGCCTGAATAGTGTTTTAATCCACATCCACATCCAGTCACGATTCATTCATGTCCAAATGCACACCATCGAGAGTTAATAGAATGTACTATATATGTTATATACTCTCAATGCTGCACACACACAAAAAGTCAAAGGCTAGAGAGTCCCAGAAATAGGCCTACGCAGTAGTACACATGAACACATCCAGTGTTAATTAAACACTGCTCTGAGAATATATGGCCCCAATTGATTCAGAACTCTTTGTGGGTTTTATTACCACTTGGAGTGCTGAATTTAACACTGTTTTGGAACATAAATGGCTTCACAGTGGGTTTTTTTTCATTATTTTTTCACTTTTTCATATTCATTTTTTACTGTGTGGGCGAGATAGTTCCTGTCAGACATACTACCCGGTATGCATTTGCATAGAGGTGATTTCTCTACAAGGGTCTTTTACAACACAATAGAGCTCATCTTACTATTACTCTCACGAAACAGGAAGTCTCTTATCGCATCTTTTATCTTGTCTTGTATTGTATCTTCCTTAATTATGAGGAGAATAACGGCTATTAATTCCTTGAATGACTAATAAGACCAAACAAAGTAAATAATAATAAGAAAATGATCAGTTTTATTTGGATTGACCTGTTTGTCATGTGGCCAGATATATCATTTTGCTGGAGTTTTTGTGAAGAAAAAAAAAAGATTTCTGCCATAACGTGGAAAACACGTTCAAATGGAGGATTTTTAAAAGTAATTTCTCCAAGTGATCACACTGTGGTGAGTGCCTCTGGTAAGGCAGAACATCACTACGATGTGGGTCCACTACTCAGTCTAGCTTGAATGGGAAGTTCCCCTAAATGGCACAACCGCAAAGTTAGATACACTGCCATAGGCACTCGTGCACACACACACACACACTCCCTCGCTCGCTCGCTCGCTCGCTCGCTCACTCACTCACTCACTCACTCACTCACTCACTCACTCACTCACTCACTCACAGACACACACACACACACACACACACACACACACACACACACACACACACACACACACTTTGTGTTGCATCCACTGATATGCAAGACGGAGCTGTGTAGGGAGGAGACCATTAAGACTTACCGCAACGACTCCCCGCTTGACTCGTCCGCTTCCCCTTAAAACACCAAGAACACATGGCAGAGTTTCACTGTTACTGTCTGCATGAGTCACAGGTAGAGACTATGACAATTGATCAACAACAACAACCGCATGAGCTACAGTACTGCACTACAGTGATGGCATACACCCTCTTCCACAGAACAGGACAAATATCACTCAGGGCGTCTACTAACATTTTCAGGCCGACCAGAACGGAGCTGATGACGGTGCCCGCATCAGTTACGTTCGGCACTAAAGTGCTTATCTGCAGACCGCCCGTGTTCATACCAGGCTCTGAACTTTTTCCGCACCTGACTGTGTTACCCGGATGAACCTGCTGACGGCCACGTTGTCGTCAACTTTCCGGTTCGCGAACGCTAAAATCTTTGCAGTGAACACGCCGGCCGATTCGCGATTAGGTGCGGGAACGGGCACCATCACGGTTCTCAGTCGGCCTGAATGCGCCTTACATGCACTTTGAGGATTTGGGGAGTTTCAATGTGTTAAGATAAGGACCCTGTAATATCTTTGTTGTAACCAGAATAGCTATGGCCAGCTTGTAGCCTAATGTGTTACTAAAGACGTTCGTGTGTGGGGGTTTTAGTGTAATACTATGGTCAAAGAATAGTTTCAAGGAATGAATGAAGCTTCAGGCTATATTTACACCTTAGTCAGATTCGAATTGACTCAAACTAGACCTCCTGGAATCAGATTATGTATCCATGTTGAGCTTACCATCAGCTTGTCTTCTGCTAGGGCGGCGACACCTCTTGAGGAGTTTTACAACACCGAAGACTACGATCCCAAGCACCAACAACGCCACCACTCCAATGGCAATGAGCACATGAGGAGGAAAGGGCAACAGTAACAAGAGTGACGGTCTACCTGTATCACAAAAGAAAGAAGGGGGAAACCATAACATTAATTCAATACAAAATCACTAATATTGTGTTTTCCTATTTTTAGATTCTTGGTCTTTTTAATAAGCTTCAATACACTTTTTAATAGACTTTATTAGAGACAGGACAGTTTGAGAGAGACAAGAAACATTTTTGGGAGAGAGAGACGGGGAAGGTTCGGCAAAGAACCCGGGTTGGCTGCATAGCAGACGAGTGCCCTACCGTTAAGCCACGGTAGGGACACTAATATTGTGTTTCGCTTTCCACCCACACCCAATGATTTCTTGGGTACGGGTGAAAAAAAAATAGAAAGGAACATTGCCAGTCCAACACATTTTCATGACGTATGGCAATAAAAACCGCAATAAAAAAACAATATCAGTGTGATACTGAAGAGGCCCAGTAAATACCAGGGTAAATGTCACTGGCAGATATGGGCTAATGACTTGGACGTTGGGGCCTTGACATCAGAGGTCTGAAGGTTTAAAGGAGCAGTTCAGTCAATTTCAATATGCTGTTGTATTGCTCACGCACGCTACCCTTGATTTGTCAGTACCCGGTGACGCTGCGTTTTTTGGCTCAGCCCTTTCAGAGGTCTGAGCTATTCTTATGGGGCCAGATTTTGGTTTCATTACAAACTTTCTTAACATAAGCCTGCTCCAAATATTGGAGGTATTGCTGCTTGCTAGTTGTCTGCTGATGTTGTTTTTTTTTTAAATGTAAACAAACAACTGCCCCCATTACATGACCAGGATCAACGGGAAAAGACTGAAGAAAAAGAAAAAAAATCTGAGGCACTGACAAGTCCAGGGTAGTGTGAGCATTACAACTGCTGGTTGAAATTGGCCGGAGTTATCCTTTAAATCTCTCATTAACCATTTGGGAGAAAGTCTGAGAACTCTCTACACTTTCTTCCATGTCTGAAGTACTGTATGCAGGCACGCCGAGGGGGACAAAGGGCTATGTTGTCCCGGGCCCAAGGCGATAGGGGCCCCATAATCAGGTCCCCACTACATTGTATGTATTGGGTTGGGGGCCCTTTCAGATGACTTTGTCCCGGGCCCAAAAAAAGCTGTCAGCGGCCCTGACTGTATGCTTGAGCAAGGCACTTAACTTCTCGTTTCTCCAGGGGACTGTGCCTAATACCCTGAACCTAAAAATAACTGCAAATCGCTTTGGATGAAACTGGCTAGTGTCAGTTACATGTAATGTCAAAAAAAAACAATCCCAACATCAGTGTCATTACATGGACATGAAACTGACAATTTCATGATCGACAACAGGGACACTCACAGATCTCGAGATAGTCCGACGTGGTGTTCCCCACTGAGCAGGAGACCTTGAGAGGCTGTGTGCAGTTCATGACGATCGTGCTATCCACATCCCACAGCTCGCTGACAGGGTCCTGCCACTCTGACTGGTTGGTCGCCTCCCAATCGCGGGAGCCGTTAAGGCCAATGGACTCCTGCCACCGGATGCGACGCAGAGGGTAGCCCCCGCCGGACCCACATGTCACCTCCACCAGGCCGTCGTCACGGAGCTGGGACGTCAGGGATGGCTTCGAGAAGCTGGCTGTGTTGCCAAGATAGTGATAGGGGGGGGAAGCAGAGTGGAGAGAGAGAGAGAGAGAGAGACAGAGACAGAGAGAGAGAGAGAGAGAGAGAGAGAGAGAGAGAGAGAGAGAGAGAGAGAGAGAGAGAGAGAGAGAGAAAGACAGGCGTGAGAAAAGAGAGGAAAATGTGGGCAGGGAAATGTGAGAGAACGAAAGGACAGGGGTGGACAGGAGCACAAGAGAGAGAGAGAGAGAGAGAGAGAGAGAGAAAGAGACTGACAATGTCAATAGGATTCACTCACTGCTTATTAGTCATTCGCTTTGAAAGGACAATCAACAACACACTACACAGAAACTAGTGAAGCAGCCCTCTGACGTGCTGTGCTGGTGTGTGAAAGAAAGTGATAGAGGAAGGAGGAGAGCGGAGATCGTGGCCGTGTGGGTGTGAGGTAACGGTGGGGTGGTGGGGTTCTGACGTGTGTGTGTGTTGACGTCTGCCTTCCACAACGACTGAGCGCTACGAGAATGTATCGTTTCCCCTTTTTCAATGCACTGCGCAAATTCTCAAAAAACACTCGTGCCCCCGCATTACCTTTAAACATTAAACCAAATACACATGCACACACACCCAGAAAACACACACACACACACTATAACCGTATGCCGTCATAGCAACAATAAGGTGCATGCATAAATGTGCACACATAGACACACATAAACACACACACACACACACACACACACACACACACACACACACACACACACACACACACACACACACACACACGCTAGACCGATATTGTTTTGCTGATGCATGTCCTAACACACACTTCCCTTGTGTCTGAGCACTAGACTAAATGAGGGACCGCTGGCAATTTAATACATTAAGTTGTAATCAAAACCATAAATGATTAAACCGCAATTGAATATTTGAAGTTGAGTTCATATCTGTATGACTTCAAGGCTCAAATCATTTCAAAAAGTATGTTTACCTGTCACATTTAAGCAGTAGGATGACGCATTTTGGCCCTGTTTGATGCATATGCACGCGTAATATGCCAAGTCCGAGGGCTTCAGATTCCAAAGGTCCAGACTTCTGGTGGTCTCATTTACCCTGGAGCGGTTCTTGAACTCATCTGGAATAGTCAATTCCTCCTCTGTGCTAAAGCCGTTAACAAATGTTTCTTCTGCGTTCCCTTCCGTCAATCCCCTTTGCCAGTACAAGTATTTGCACAAGCCGTGCACCTCACAGTGAAGGTGCACTCTGCCTCCAACATCAGCTGGGACAACCTTCCATGGTTTCTCATTACCTGTGTCAGGGATTGGAGAAAATACACTTAGATACATTTCGAAAGACTATTTAAGTGAGGAAATATTCAAGACATACTAAGGTTGCTTTCTGGTATGGTCCAATTTTCAAGTTCCAATTTGGCCCTCATTACACAGTACATATGTTTATGGGGATGGGGGGCCATTTGAAATGGCCTGTCCCTGGGCCTGGGCAAGGTCAAAGCTGTCATTGGCCCTGCATGACGGGTTTGACCAAGCTGAAACCTGTTAGTATAGAATGGCCATAGTTTTGCAGTAATGTAGTTGTTCAGTGAACACAGACACAGTGCTTCGCACAAAGAGGTCTATTAAACAGGAAAATAAATAAGAGATTGCGCAACATTCACACTGAAATAAATCAGTGTTTTGTCTACATTGGGAGGGAACACCTCAGCATTGCACGTGGTGAGAGTGGAATTCTGCACAGTGCGGCTGACATCATGGTTCACAGGAAGATAGTGTTGACTAAACAGGCCTGTCCAGTTGAGACTGCCAAGGTCTACTCTCTATTGGCGTCACTGCCAACTAGGATCGAGAGCACAAGTATGTTCATACGCTTGGGGCGAATATGCGGGGGGGATTTCCCATCGCTAGATAATGCACTCTCTTCTTATCTCTGATGAGAATGAATGAATCACACAGTGCAAGGTGTGGCAGTGTAAACTGACAACAGACATAGTCTTGTGTATAACAATTACCTGTGAATTACATTTCATTATCCACAGATACCACACACACACACACACACACACACACACACACACACACACACACACACACACACACACACACACACACACACACACACACACACACACACACTCTTTCAGTTATGGCACACACACACACACACACACACACACACACACACACACACACACACACACACACACACACACACACAGAAATTAGTTATCTTACCTTCACATCGTTGCATGTCCACTGATGTCATAACAACGGACCTGGAGAATATGAATTGAATTAGCTCACTGAGAAAGGTATTACAGGATACAAAACATAGGCTATATCCTATAGGCCTACTGTATTTTAGTGCTAACATATATCCTATATTTAATTATTATATGGTTGTGACGTCATCGGTCGAATGCTCCATTCATTTCAACGGGGCTCCCCAACGTTCGCACGTCTGTTATTTTTCGATAACGGACGGGTTGGTCTATAACAGACCGCTGTCAATGGCAACAAGACGTTTCACTGCTAAAGCGACTTTTCAACAAGACTCTAATCAGCTGCTGTGATAGACAACACATGTTGTCCTGGCTACGCTGTTGCTTAGCGGTGTTCCACAACGGCACTGTTTTGTTTTGCGCAGCGACAATCTTAACATTAAATAGGCCTAAAGAAATGTCCCCGCCATGTGTGAATCATTTAAGTATATCCATATAATAAGCGGGTTAACTTTCGGCGAGTCGGTCGCTTTGTGGAATAGCAGCACTTCAGAGAGAACAAGACCCCTCCGCTCCGCGTCGGGGTCTAAAGATTCTCTCTGTCGTGCTGCTATTCCACGGTAGCGACCTTCTCGCCGAACGTTAACCCTTACTTAACAGCCGGTGACATCAGTATCATATATCATGATGACAGAATAATGGTAACAAGATTTTCCTCAATATAGTCATCAAACTCGTGAGATTAATCCGTTTATCCATTCTTATAATCAGTTACCATTAATAACATGGGCTACGCACAAGCAATACTCACAATATAATGAAGCTGGCACATATCTGAAAACAGAAAATAACAGAGCATGTGAATTGGGAAAACGATTCCGCACAACAATGAAATTGCCCGCGCGCACAACTGTCATCAGTCATCTGTCATATTTTTCTCTCTCTCGCCCAACTCACATGAGAAAGAAGGGGAAAACCTCGCTGCTGAAATCAATAGATTTTCCTTACGTTTGATAGTTTCGGTCGATAAGGCTGCAGTTGTGTACTATTTAGCGTAGCTTTAATCAAAATAGGCTGTAAGATAAAGACACAGCCAAAAGCTCTCACTGAACTGCTACATACTCGTAATCCCAACTGTCTGTCACATAGAAGTTGCGCAGACAACCCACGTGAGTTTTATTTTGTCAGGCAGAAAATGGCAGGGATAAAACACCAATCACCGTCACCACTTGCTATTTTCTGGGTTTCCTTACAGTAATGTATAACGTTATAAATCTGTCATGCAACAAACTGAAAAGGGAAGGACAACAACACAACCAAGCAACATGCGAGATTTTGGATAGGCTGATTAACTTGAGGAAGCGTGCGTAAATTCGTATAGGTAGCCTATCGGTAGACTAGTTGTTGATTTATGAAAATAAATCGGTGCTCACCTGAATTGTCGTGGCCATGTCCTCTTGTATTCTTGTTCTCACATCTTGTACTGAATGAAGTATGCTCTCCCAAAGAGTTGTGAAGTATGATTTCTCAAAGATGTGTGGTGTGAATGTGCGACGTCTGCCTGCCCTGCCCCAGCCCCACCTACTTTCTCTTTCTTGTTCTGTTTAGGTCAATTACGTCATTTGGCCCATGTTTACCAGTGTTTTGCATAGGGTCACTCTGTAGTTGTGCTGTTGTACTGTTTTTTTTGTTTTTTTGTTTTTTTGTTTTTTTACGTCAGCTAAAAAAAACCTTGCTACATCAGATTGGAAGTCTTTTACATCGTGTGATGTCAAATTCTCTGTCTTTGACGTCATACTGTATGCACATCTCTCTCTCTCTCTCTCTCTCTCTCTCTCTCTCTCTCTCTCTCTCTCTCCCTCTCTCTCTCTCTCTCTAGTAATTCTGACTTTAAACAGTTGAAAGAAATATCACACGACTTGAGTTGACCTTTGACAGTGGTTTTGGGATGGGCCAGCTAGAAAAAGGGCCCCCGAAAGTAAACATAGTTTTGATTGCAATTTGGGTAAATAATAATAATAACAATATTTATTGCTTGAGTGCAATATCACCATACATCACGGTCTCAAATCACTTATAAAACAACACCAAAAAAATAGACATGTGTCTACTGTTACCTGGGTCATCCTGGACCTGCGCAGTTTGTCACTTGGCGGTTGGACCTGCAACTGACCAGTCATCGCAGTTAGGCACACAGTACGATACAACTGAGCTAAGGTCCAGATGGATTGCCCAGCGCTACAGATACCGTATGAGGTTTACAAACGAGGTTGACAAACATTCTACCACCAAACTCTGCTAGTTGGCATCCATTACACACACACCCCCCCCCCCCCGCCCCAACCTCAATCCCATCCGACTGGGTCTGTTGGCACCACTGTGTGTAACCGAGGTCATCCTGCAGTGTTTGCCACTCAGGATTCGAACCCGCAACCTACCAGTCATCACTCCAGTGGCATGGGAGGCACAGTATGCTACTGCTGCGTTAAAGGCCCTAATGTATGAGGGTTTGAGAGGAAGGCTTACTAACATTCTACCGTTGAACTCTGCTAGTTGGCATATGTACTGTAACTGTAAGGGCTGGACTGGCCATCTGGTATAGCGGGCATTTCCCGATGGGCCCTGCACCCTCGGGTGCCCCTATTTTCAGAAACGTAAAAAAAGAGAGACAAACATGGTAATGATCAATAGAGAGAGTGACAGAGGGAGAGAGATGGATTTTTAATTGATTTTTTTAAAGGTGCACAAAGGCAGACAGCCATAGCCTGGTTCTCGCGAGACCCCTAGTGCTTCGTGCATCTTCGTTACACTTCGTGTAACAACCATCGAGTGAGAACCAGGTTAGACAGCCATAGCCTAGAGAGAAAGACAGACTGAGAGGAAGGACAGAGGGAGAGAACATGAGCTTCAGATGGTATTGACTTCTGTATTTACCTCTGGCTATCTGTTTTCAGTTGGTAGTGCAATGCTGGTAGGACAGTTTCCTCTTCGGTTCAGATGTGTGACTGGGATTTTTTAAGGGATTTTTTTTTCATCCAGTGGAGACGGCAAGAGTAGGCCTACCTCGAAAACAGAAGACATGGAGATATAACACACCAGCTCAACTGTACCCGTGAGTTAAGTTTTTCTTCAGGTGGTCAGTGTAAGTGCATTTCACCGCAGATAGTTTGTCTTCGTGGATGAGATCGAATCTGAGCAGTGATGCAATCCCATTGGAAAGCAATGTTGCTAATCTCTGGTTCAATCTGGTCTCTTGAGATATAGCCTACAATAGCCTATATAGATATAGCCTATTTGAGTTTCTCATGTTCATATCATTTAGCAACACTGCTTGGATATGCAATGCAAACGAGACATATGTGGCCTGTGGCCTAAAGGCTCGGCCGGGTTGGTCTTGGTATCAGTATCCTCTACCAATAAGACAGACAACTGAAGTGGCATCTGACCCCAAATTGGCCAAGGCATCTAACCCCGGGACTGTAAACCTGTATCTGATTTAACCAAGAAACTAAGTTCCTGGAAAAAAAGATCTGATGAGTGAAATGTAATAAGATGACATCAAAGTTCCACCAAGTGTTTACCACGAAGCTGCATGAGATTTTGAGCTGATGTCAGTTGTGGTGCCATGGCCAGTTACTCTAACTTCCTTTTTCACATGGATCTGATGTAGCTTTGTGAACTTGTCGAACTTGTCTCGATACTCACCCACACAACTGAGTGAGAAAAGCAATAATTGTAAATAAAATACTCAATAAAATAATGTAGCCTATATATTTGATGTGCCTTACGTACTTGCATTGTTACAAATTTAATGGTGACTTCTGCGTCAGTGAGTTTCCTGATTTCACTGTTGTTAACAGTTGTCTACAGCTTCCCATACCATGACACGAGTTGAATCTGAGGAAATGAAATTGGACTGAAATTACCTTCTACCCAAATTACTATTTGGTGTGGTGTCTGTACTCCACACACAGATTTTGAGAGACTTAATATACCACACTGCATCTGACACATACTATACGGTTATTGAACATAATTCAATAACGTAATATACATTTGTATTCAAAATCAGAGATACAACAAAACATGCATCTTGGATCACAGCAGGTTAAAACCAAATCAGTTGACGAGTCAAGTCAGTTGGCTTTTCTTGCCTGACACCCTCAGCCATAGTCCCATTTCCAATCATAATTTCTCCCATTTAGTGCGCTTTGGTGTTCCACCAGTGGAAAGCTGTAATAGTCACTGAAAAAGTGTACTACCACAGTACTATACCTCTACGACACTAGGCAAGGCAAGGCAAGTTTATTTATATAGCGCATTTCATACACAGGTGCAACTCAATGTGCTTCACAAAGTTAACAAATGTAAATGAAAGGAAACAGGGAAGAAAGAAGGAAATGAATTAGAGTCAAAAAGCATTTAAAAACATTAAGATAAAACATAAGGTAAAAATAATAATAAAATAAAATAAAATGAAACAAATTAAATAAAAAATAAAAATAATAAGAATAAGTAATTTAAGCTAGGGGAAAGCATCTGAGAACAGCTTTGTCTTGAGTCTAGATTTAAAGCTATCAATAGTGGGTGCATTTTTTATGTCATCTGGAAGCTGGTTCCAAAGCTTTGAAGCATAGAAGCTAAAGGCTGCCTCTCCACACTTTGTTTTGACTTTTGGAATCACCAGCAAATTCTTCTCCGTTGACCTTAGTGACCTAGTTGGTGCATACAGCTGAAACATATCCAGTAGATATGTGGGTCCCATTCCATTTAGTGATTTAAACACAAGTAGCATAGCCTTAAAATCAATTCTGTAGCTTACTGGGAGCCAATGCAGCGATCTTAAAATTGGAGTAATGTGGTCGAACTTCCTTGTCTTTGTAAGAACCCTTGCAGCTGCGTTTTGTACAAGTTGAAGCTGTTTAATGGTTTTATTGGGGAGGCCAGTAAAAAGACTGTTACAGTAATCAACTTTACTAGAAATAAAGGCATGTATTAGCTTCTCCAGATCATGTTTAGACATCAGGCCCCTAAATTTAGAGACGTTTTTTATGTGATAAAATGCAGACTTAGTAATAGCTTTCATGTGACTGTTGAAGTTTAGGTCACTGTCAATGAGGACCCCAAGATTTTTAACTGTTTCCCTTGCTTTCAGTCCCTTCGTTTCAAGGATAGTAGCAATCTTTTGTCTCTCCTCTCTTTTCCCAAATATAATTACTTCAGTTTTATCTGTGTTCAGCTGGAGGAAATTGTGAGACATCCATTTGTTAATTTGGTCCATGCAATGATAGAGTGATTCAAGGGGGGTATAGTCATTTGGGGACATAGATAAGTAGAGCTGGGTATCATCCGCATAGCTATGGTAATTTATGGAGTTATTCTCGATAATGTGTCCCAGTGGCAACATATACAGATTGAACAGTAGTGGTCCCAGAATGGAGCCCTGGGGGACCCCACAATCCAGAGACATTGGTGATGAAGTATGTCTTCCAATGGCGACAAAAAAACTTCTTTGTTGTAAGTACGATTTTAACCAGTCGATCACTATGCCCGTAAAGCCAACCCAGTGTTCCAGTCTATGTAGTAGTATAGAATGATTAACTGTATCGAAAGCAGCACTCAAATCAAGAAGTACCAAGACGGATGATTTGCCAGCATCAGAATTCAATCTTATGTCATTCATAACTTTAATAAGAGCTGTTTCAGTGCTGTGGTAGGCACGGAAACCTGATTGAAACTTATCAAAATAGCTATTAGAGATTAGAAAAGCAGTTAATTGGTTAAAAACAATTTTCTCTATTATTTTACCCATGAATGGTAGATTGGATATGGGCCTATAGTTGTTTAGTACCAGTGCATCCAGGTTGTTCTTTTTCAGTAAGGGTTTCACAACTGCTTCTTTCAGACAGCCTGGGAATATGCCTGTTTGTAGTGAGGTGTTGATGATCTGAAGTACATCTGATGATATTAGATTTAAGATGGATTTGAAGAAGGCTGTTGGTAAAATATCTAAGTCAGATGTAGAGGAGCTAAGACTTTGTACCGTTCTATTAAGAATGTCCACATCAACTAAATGAAAATTTCTCATGAGGTTCTACACAGGGTCTTTAGTAATCCACTTGGTACTAATTGGTCATTACCACTCTGGTAACAGCTCATTTATAACTGGGGCTGTGTCTTACTGGATAATATCATGGCCGTAGCCACATATGAGATATTTTAGAGAAAATATTATTTTTTCTAATCTCAATTTTTGCATGCATATTTTTTGCATGTTTTTAGTACCGGTAGTTATAGTAGTTATAATTGATGTTCCCCATTCACAAAAGTTACATTTTTCATGAATACTTACCACCACTATCAAAGTATTCATCATTATGATCATACTTGGTCATAATAGTAAACATTAGTTTATTATTTAGCAAATATTCATGAAAAGGTCAAAATTGTCCAGGAGGCAGCACAGTTTCAATGAGCAGCATTGTAGTTGTAATAGATACTCTGGGCACCATCCTACACAGTGTACCTTTTAAAAAATAAAAAAAAATCTGCGCACATACTGTGGACCTCCCTCATTCTAAACTCCTGGCTACGGCCATGATTAATATCATTTCATCACAGCCCAGATTCATTCAAGATTTTGAAAAAGGAAGAAGACTTTCTTCTGCAACCTCTCTCGGCTGAGTCAGATGTGTGTTTGCTTTCTGTGCTATGTAGAGTGAAGGGGGATTCTTCCCACATGTAGGCCTCTACGCAGCTTGCGCCCGTGCTGTGTGGGCGTGCCGCTTTCAATGTGTCATCATGCACTCCCAGCTTGCACCTGCAGAAACTTGATCATCTGCTTCAGATAAGCCTTACGGAGATGATACACAGGGTAACTGTATTTAGAAATGCTGTTGGGCAAAAACATTATTAGTTCCTAATATTCTGATAAAATGACGAACAAAAGCTATTGCTCATCTAAGTTTTCTTGATAAAAGTGTAGTACTAAACGCTCCAAATAATATTTTGTAGTTTAGAGCGTGGTGGCACTAGGACCGACTTCAGGCAACTCCACGGGTCGACAAGGATTGTCCTTATTGTTAAAAACCCTTTATTAATCCAGGGGCATTGTTACAAAGATAAAACCGCCAACCGGTTTCAACCCACAGTGGGTCTACATCAGGGCGTAAACCATTCAAACCACACAATATTTTGTAGTATCGTGGCTCAGAAACATTGCCCAAAAGGTTGCCTTGTATATCAGTACCATGGAGTGACCAGAAGTCCTAGGATAGGTCTCTTCTGATTTTGTTATTCTTTTTCCGCGTGTCTGTGGGCACAGGCACTTTGTTTGGCAATAACACGCCTTATGATGCAGCACTCTCTCTGTTGATGGCGTAAGGAGTCGAGAGCGTCTGTCTTTGTTTCTGTCTGCAGTCATCGTACCCAAGTAGCATTGCCAAAAAAAGGTGAACGAACAGCCCCAGCCATTTTGTCTGCTTTAGCCATGCGGAGGGCAGTTAACAACTGTGAAGTTGTTTTGTCTGTCTTCTCCTGTCACATAAAAAAGCCCAAATGGTTCAAACAGATGGTTCACATGTGAAGCTGTAATGTTGTTATTTGTATTTGAAAATGCCTCTATCACCTCTATCATCATAGGGTATAAAAGATGCTTTGGATTCATGTTGTGGAATGAGAGAGAGAGAGAGAGAGAGAGAGAGAGAGAGAGAGAGAGAGAGAGAGAGAGAGAGAGAGAGAGAGAGAGAGAGAGAGAGAGAGAGAGAGAGTTTGATCTGAACTGTTTTCCATAGTGGTGTACTTTCCATAGGAGACTAGTAACAGGAAGGATCTCTGATTCGATTTGACCTGTTGGAGCTTGGCAACACCCATTTTTATGTCACATCTCTTTTTAAGTAATTTTAAGATCACCTGTCTTCCTAACCGTGTGCCTTCCTACCTGCCTGCATGCCTACCTGTCTGTCTGTCTGTCTGTCTGCCTTTCCAATCTTTCCAATAGCCTTCTATGTTGACGCACATACCATCACCCTCGACAAGGGAGCAATAACAATAAAGGAATGTCAGCATAGTCACAGGAAAATTAGGCATTTACAGGAACAGGGAGGTAAGTTGGGACCAGTGTTTCTGGAAAGATGTGGGATTTTCCCGCCACTCCCATCATCAACACAGCTGTATCGTCTAAGAGTGGCCACTTTTTCTTTCATATTATACTTACATCCCCATACCCCCACAATAGGCTACATTCACTTTGTTACCTCCCTAAGACAAAACAGCTAGGCTATATAGCCTAGGTCTCTGCGCAAGACAATTTCACTTACAACTTTCAAGGCTGAAGAGAACATCTTAGTAGCCTATTGTCTATTAGAATTCAGCTGTCATTCTCTGTCTCTCACTGATGATGGCTTAAGGACCGAGACAGGGTTGCTCTAGACAAGAACTCTGCAGTGGTTCACTGTGGTTTCATAAATAACAATCGGATTAATCTTGAGAGTGTGGTTTTAGCTGGATTTAGCTGCTGGCCACATCATCACATAGTTTAGGTGGTCACATTGCAGTAGTTATCCAGTAGTGTGCACATCTGCAGCAGGAGCATCAGCGTTAGTGATGGCACCTGTCCCAGCTCTCCCTGATTGTCGCGGAGAAGTACAGGTGCCCTAGACACAATGAAGGGAGCTATTTCTTACAAGCAAAAGGCTCAATTATTATTTAAATGTCCAGTTTTTTTTCAGACAGTGGTGGCAACGATAGTCAACATGTCACTCAGTGATGTAGGCCTATAGAAATTCACACTTCGTTCTTTGGCATGCAACTCATGGCATGCAAGGCCAAAAAAAGTGTTGCCAACACAGTTGTCACCATTAGATAAAAGACACACAAGACATGACATGGTCTCTTCTTTGTCCAGAGTGGAAGATATCATCATTGAACAGTTCTCATTCTCCCTGGTGGTGTAAGTTGGGGGAAGACTGGGGACTAGCTGGAAAATGAAAGTGCTGTGGGTTTCGCTTGGTTGCGCTGCGCTGAGGAGAAGGAAAGCCTGCTGCTAAAAAGACAAATGAATCTTGGAGAGGAAACTCCCCTCACTCACATGCAGGCCACAGAAATAGCCTCTATTTGGAGCTTCTTTTTTTATTACCTACGTGTGTAAATGCCAGAGGTCAAATCATGGGCCCAGTAATATAAGGGAAACTCTTGAAAAAGAACAATTGAAAGCATTTAAAATCATTCATCACTATGTGTGCTATACATCACTATGTGTGTAATACCTATGTGTAATGTCTTCTGTATGCATGTATGTATGCTACTTGATACCTTAATTGCCCCCTGGGATCAATAAATGATACTCTACTCTACTCTACTCTACTACACTACAGAAGAAAGAGTGTTCTTACTACACAATTACAGTAGTGTTTATTGCTTTTAGGAAACATGTGCACGTTGTTACATTTTTACACAGTGTCTGATTAACTCGTTTTATTCTATCAAGTAGGCCTGTGACTGGATTAAAGTGAGCCATAGTTTAACCACAGTTGCAAAGTTCTAGCAATGCAAGCAAGCCATATGCTTTCAGAGACTTTCAGAAAATTTCAATATAATATGTGGGTGGCATTGAAACCTAATATTTTGTGTGTATTCACAACTTATCACAATGATAAGTTTACTCATGTATATCAATTGATTCCCATATCTCTTACACCAAAGTACATTTCAAGTTATTCATTTGTTATCTTGCACAAGTCTGGTGATTATAGTATTCAGCTTCCTGACAAGTCATGTCAATTTGTGTCTTCATTATGTGAGTGTTCAGACAGATAACCACCTGTTTCAGATCACACTCCATTTCCTTTGTTAAGTATTTTTTGGGGGGCTTTCGCCTATGTTATGACCTGACAGATGAAACGGAGGACAAGAAATGACTAGGAAAGAGAAACCCACAATGTGTTAGTCATCTGAGCCAGAGCCAAGGCCTCAGGTCTGGCCAATTCAATTGGCGGCCCTAGCGCCATATGCGGCCCAAACCCAGCCCATATGCGGCCCAGACTTGCCCCCCCAACTGTAGCAGTATTCATTTCAGTTTTGATACTGCAGTACAGTATTTTATTGGTGAATCTCCTGCTTGTCTTTTACATGGAACATTGAATGTGGTTAGGTTTTAGGTTAGAGGAACAGGTTTAAAAATTGTTTATAGAGTACTGATTTGAAGTGTCCTTACCGTGTTAGTGATCATGGCTGTAACTCTCATTGAGGACACATCCTCATGGTCATGTCCTCTGTATTTTTTGTTCACTAATGTAAAATTGATCTATGATGAAAATTGATATATGATCAACAATGATATTTGGTCTGTATACCCCCCCCCCATTTATCCTCAAGGCAGTGATTCATGAAAACACAACTAAGAGTTTGACTGAAGTGTTTGAAGCATTATTTGACCTCAGTATTTGAAAATGTCTGGCTACGGCCCTCTTAGTGATGGCTGAAAATGTGCAGCCCGATTGAAGTTCTTTGTTTCGAACTGTAGCCGTGATACAATTCTAATGGAATAGCCCTGCCTTAGATCATATTTCTACGTGTCTGGCCAAGTTCAGGTCAGCCAATCACAGAAGTGCTACCCAAGAAATATATGTCTTCATGTTGACTGTGATAAGTTGTGATGGTGGTGAAGGCGAATTTCCCTTTGGGGACAGGGTATCAAGGTTATCAAGGGTATCTATCTATCTATCTATCTATCTATCTATCTATCTATCTATCTATCTATCTATCTATCTATCTATCTATCTATCTATCTATCTATCTATCTATCTATCTATCTATCTATCTATCTATCTATCTATCTAATATAATCTAAATACAAGTCGCTTTGTGTAATTTGAACACTGGAGAGCCGACTGAAGTCTCAGAATCTCGTTGATATTGTGTCATCATGTGAACCTGGCATTGGGCCTTTTGACACAGCTCCTGTTTTCATTGGAGGAAATAGATGAACAATGTGTTAAACAAAACACAGCATGATCTCATAACTATAAATAATGGCCGATGTCTCTGATAAGGAAGTTAAGGAAGAAAAATCAGCACTCACAAACCACGCACTGATGAAGGCTTGATAGCCTAAACGCGTTTGCTTTTTGGACATAGTGGTAATATAAATAAATAATGAGACGCAGTTTGTGAGTGCGGATTTTTCTTCCTTAAGTTGATACATTTTGTCGCGCACCCAGATACTTTCGTTTTTCCGGGAAGTTGAGCGCGTCCTTTGCCAAAATCTGATAAGGAAGTCCCATATTTTGTTTCCCTCAAGTCAATCCTGTGACCGATGGTTTAAAAAGTACGGATTTTCCAAACTTATGGCCTGCTGGACATCGCTTCACATTTGGGAATGTTTACACATCCATCAAGCATGTGACAATGATGTATCACAGAGAAAAGAGTTGGCCACTCACAAAGCCATCACGTTGTAAGCAATTGCATTTGTTTTTGGAAATGAAAGTAGTTTCAACTGTTATCCAAAAATGTCCAGTTAATATGCCCTTATGATGGGAAACAGTCAGACAGACAGACAGACAGACAGACTGACTGACAGACAGACAGACAGACAGACAGACTGACTGACAGAAAAACACACACACACACACACACACACACACACACACACACACACACACACACACACACACACACACACACACACACACACACACACACACACACACACACACACACACACACACACACACACACTCAAAATAGCCATAACAACCATGCCACATTGCCCTTTACTAGGGTTACCTGGTGTCATTGTTGCTGTTATTGTAAAAGGTTGCTTGGACCTTCGAACAGCATTTGGGAATTTTATTTTCTCTCTGTAAAGGTCAACTGTAGACCACCACGTAATTCCTCACTTTTGACAAGGTTTTACTTCCTTCAGACTACATCAGTATTCCGTCATTTTAATCTGTACCACAAGTCTGCTGTTCTAATCACTTTATAGTGAAAGGTTCCTCATCTCGTAACACCAACACCGTCGCCATTCTAAATTGTGGAACACAAATAATGATATTGTCTTTTCTTGTCTTAGAGGGCTGCCCTCTATTATTCTCAGGCCCTGTTTACTCTTATGTAAGAGCGACACCTTGTGGCCTTCTAAAGAAATCGCAAGAGATTGAAATTTAATCCATTTAATAATTTATAGCAATTGTAAAGGCGATTTTAAAACATTTAAATTTACGAGACATCAAAAATGAATATATAGATCTATGAAATATTAAAGTAAATTTAAAAAATCATACTAGAAAGAGTTTAGAGGCATATTTTGTAAAAGTCATTCATGGAAAGTACAGTGGACTGACTGTGTGTGTGTGTGTGTGTGTGTGTGTGTGTGTGTGTGCAGCCTGATCTCAAAAAATTCTGTGCTCCTGGACACGGATGTTAAGGACACGAAATCCGTGTCCAGGAGCACGGATTTTGCCAAAATTCCGTGCTCCTGGACACGGAATTGTTTTCCGTGCTCCTGGACACGGAATTGTTTTCCGTGATGGGCACACGGAAGTGCTTTCAATAGGCTATTACCACAGCACTGTGTTAACTCAATCATTAGAAAATACATACCAAATGCTAATCCTAAACAAAATAATGCTATAGCAATTTAAGTTGTGCCCTGACCAAAACATTCCCTAACCTTAACCTGTCATTAAAGACATATTTTGAGAAATACCTTTTCCAGTTGGTTGCTAGGCTATCAAACTCATATAATGAATGAAAGAAAACTAGCTGTGCCCAGACCAAAACAATCCCTAACCCTAACCTGTTAGTAAAAAATGTTTTTTTTTTTTAGACAAAATATTTGAAATTAGAAAAATCCTGAGAAAACACAAGACTGTGGAAATAGCCTATAGAAAGCACTTCAAACAATTCCGTGTCCAGGAGCACTTCAAACAATTCCGTGTCCAGGAGCACGGAATTTTGGCAAAATCCGTGCTCCTGGACACGGATTTTGTGTCCTTAACATCTGTGTCCAGGAGCACAGATATTTTGGAGATCATGTTGCAGCGTGTGTGTGTGTGTGTGTGTGTGTGTGTGTGTGTGTGTGTGTGTGTGTGTGTGTGTGTGTGTGTGTGTGTGTGCGTGTGTGTGCATGTGTGTGCATGGCTTATTTGTTCCCTTCACCTCCCAGACATCAGCTGAAGGTCAAGTAGACCAACTCTTGATACAAAGCAGATTGTCGTCCCAGAAGTAATCCAGGCGTCAGCAGCTCTAGAACATTTCCCACCATATGGCTCTAGAATGTTCTTCACCATCGGCTCTATAACGTTTCCATTATTGGCTTTAGAATGTTCTCAATTATTGACTCTAGAACATTCTCCATCATTGGCTTTAGAACGTTCTCCATTATTGGGTCTAGAATGTTCTTCATTATTGGCTCTAGAATGTTCTCCATTATTGGCTCTAGAATGTTCTTCATCATTGGTTCTAGAATGTTCTCCATTATTGGCTGTAGTGCGTTCTCCACCACTGGCTCAGCGGGGGCTGTTCCTCTGTTCACAGCTCTGGCCATTGGGACTGTTATTGTTGTCCTGGTCACTGGTGAGGCTCGGCTGAGGCGATGGCTCTCGACTGTCAGGGACCACCACCGTGAGAGGACAAGTGACCGCGTCCGGCAGTGAAGGCATCCCATTGGCAATGATGGGCTGCTGCTGCTGGTGGTGTTCGTGGTGGTGGTGGAGGTGAGTCTTCCACATGGGCTCTATGGCAACACATGACACTTGGTTTTCCCTGAAGCTCACGCACACCGTGCAGCTCTCGCCGGCTGCCAGCTGCTGCTGCCTGAGCCTCCACCTGTCCGACCTCCGCACGGTCCTTTTCACCCCACCAGTCCTCCCTCCTTTGCCAGTCTTTTGACTCCCGCTCAGGCTGTTTGTTTGTGCTGCCCCCTGCTGCCCAAGCCGTGCCAGCACCGCCAGGTCCGAGTGCGTGGACGAGCTGTCGATGAGCCTCTTCCCCAGCGCCAGCGGCCGCACCGGCAGCGCCAGCCTCAGGAGCTTCCAGAAGCGCGAGCCCAGCGGCATCGAGCGCTCGCCCCGCCACGCCACCACGCTGCTGGAGAAGCGGCGCAGCTGCGTGACCTCCAGGCAGGGGGCGCCGTGTCCAAACACCGCGCTGAGGGAGCGGAAGCGGATGGTGACCAGGGAGGGGGGCGCCTGCTGGCTCTGGCGGGCCTGGTGCGCCTGCTGCAGGTACAGGCCCAGGTGGCACTCCAGCAGGCTGTGGCTCTGAGGCGCCACGTACGCCGGGCTCAGCACCACCAGCAGCCGCCGGCTACGCTGCATGCAGTGCAGAATGGCCTCCACCGTGTCTGGGGTGATGGGATGATGGGGCATGGTGGGATGGGATGGTGCAGGTGTTATTGTGTGTGTGAGAGGAGAGAGAGAGAGAGAGAGAGAGAGAGAGAGAGAGAGAGAGAGAGAGAGAGAGAGAGAGAGAGAGAGAGAATGAGACGATGAAGAAATTGAAAAGAGGTATGGGTGAGAGAGAAAAAAGATAGAGAGAAAGAGAGGGAGGACACAGGGACAGATGTGTGTGAAGAAAGAAATCAAAAGTGACGCAGGGAGAGCGATATAGAGATTGAGCATGGAATAGGGAGGGAATAGCAGAAAGGTATGTGGAGGGAGATAAAGGGATAGAGAGAGAGAAAGAGAGAGAGAGAGAGATGTGAGAAATGGAGGAGATATATGTGGAGAGAGGGATTGGGAGACATGACGACAGAGAGAGCAAGAGAGAGAGGGAGAGAGAGAGAGAGATGAAGGAAAAATAAAAAGAGGTATGTGAGGAGAGAAAAGGAGGTGGGGGATGCAGACAGGAAGGCCAAGAGGAAATGGGAGAGAGAAATTGAGAGAGAGAGATGGGTGTGCAGGAGAGAGATTGAGAGAGGAACAGGGTTAGGGACATGCAACAGACACAGAGATACATACTGTATAGGAGAAAAGTTGACTTGAGCCTCACAAAGATAATCACATCTTAGACTTCATATCTCCAATAGTCACAAGAATACCATTAAAGCTTTCAAAATATAACCCAACATTTATATCAGAAACCTGTAAAATTACATTTTGCAAATAAAGAATCTATGCCCACATATCAAATCTTGAAATATGAACACCTTCACTATGTCTATTGTGCACTGTAAAACATTACAAACCAATCAAACTTGAAAATGTACGTTACCCTGTTGCTTTGAGTTTAAACTAGAGACTCATAATTGTGTCAACTTAGAAATCAAAGTCTCAAGTTGAGTTTACATACAAATTTAAGGCAACAGGGCAACTTACTTTTTTAAGTTTAACTGGCTTGCAATGTTTTACATTGTACTATGTGTAGTCAATCAGCAAAATGCTTGACTTGCTGAACATTTCAACTGTGAACATTTCAAACTGACCCGTATATGTTCCAGGCAAAACTCCATAACAGCATCAGAGAGAACTTAACGAGGGCCTTAAAAGCAGGGGTGGAAAAGTAACATCACTTTTACTCAATATTGTACTTGAGTAGCTTTTATGAATACTTTGTACTTTTTAAGTACATTTTTAAATTAATACTTTTACTTGTACTTGAGTACATTTTGACCCAAGTACTTTACTCAATTACACTGGAACCTGGTCTGAGTACTGAGTAAAAAAAATTGACTGAGAGACAAAATGCCATGCACAATAATGCCACAATCCGCCAGAAATGAAAGATTGTGCAGGATGGCACACAGCATTTCCACTATTTTACTATCTTGTATCAATGTATTGGATGATGGCTGGTGCCAAGCAAGAGATAGAGGTTATGGAGGACGATATTCAAGAAAAATAAACGTGACATTCTCAAGAGGAAAGCTAATTAAAAGTAACTAAGTACTTTTTACTCAAATTACATTATAAGTGGAGTACTTTTTACTTTTACTTGAGTAGATTTTTAGATAGGTACTTTTACTTGTACTTGAGTAGAATTTAGGCAAAGTAAAGATACTTTTACTTGAGTACACATTTTCTGTACTCTTTCCACCTCTGCTTAAAAGCCACAACTTCCCCAGCAGACTTGGCTAGCAGTCGGTACTGATGCTTATAAAACACATCCACCTCATCAGGGTCTCAACATCGCGATAAAACACAAACCCTTTTAGTGTCAACATACATTTCAACCAAAGCTTCCAGTGCTTATAAGAGGCTCCATGTGGAACCAACAGGGCTGGACTGGCCATCTGACATAGCAGGCTTTTCCTGGTGGGCCCTGCACCCTCATGGGCCCCTATTTGTTAAATGTTAAATGCTAATGTTAAAAGAAAACAAACAAAAAAAAATCTGAAAATAGGGGCCCACGAGGGTGCGGGGTCCACCGGTGGCTCAGTTATGCACCGCTAATTATGAGGGGCCCCTTTAAGCCTGAAGTGCCTGGGCCCTATTTCTCCTCCAGCTCAGCCCTGGAAGCCAATGCCCTTCCTCCCACCTGCTATCAAAGACATTATGCTATGGTCTGAAAGCACCACGCCTTAGCCCTTTACTGTGCAGACCAGAATTAAATTCGGCGTGACCTGAACACAGGTCAAGCATTTTAATCTTGAGCCAATTTAGTCATAAGCGCAAACCACACTTTTTTATAGCGTCTCGGCACTGCTGATAGCCTTCCTTTTTTAATAAGAATTGTGGCGATAACTCAGAAACCCATTACACGTCCAAGTTAAATTCATCCTCATGTGAAATTAAAAATAAAAGACACAACTTGGATGTTATTCCACAACACTAAGCCACCACCATTACACGTAAAACAGACGGGCTTAAAAAAAATCATAGATGACCCCTCGAGGCTCTGCTTCTGAATCGGCACAAACGAATGCATCTGTGTTTTTTTTCGATGACAGAGCGTGTGCAGGAGAGGAGAGGAGAGGAGAGGGGACTCTTAATGGCTGCCAGGTGATGTTTTCAGAAAGGAGCTCAATTTTAATTACCATCTGTCGCCTCCGCCTTCCGAGCGAGACGGGCGAAGAACGAACGTATATACGTGCGTCAACAATATCTGCTTAAGCGCACAAAAGCTCACCGAGGAAGCGAGTGGGGGAGCGAGCGAGTGGATGGCCTGAGTGACTGAGTGGTGAACGTGTCCGTGGCTGAGAGCTATTACCGAATGGAAGTCAACTCATCATAAATTCATCAGGATGATGGAGAGCTAGTGCCGACGTGGCAGAAATAAGGTTGGGTTGCTTACACACACACACACACACACACACACACACACCCACACCAAAGCGCACGCACACACACACACACCAAAGCGCACACACCAAAGCGCGCGCGCACACACACACACACACACACACACACACACACACACACACACACACACACACACACACACACACAGACCAAAGCAGCACCCATACCAAAGCAGGCCATAAAACAATGTTTTATGTAGATGCTGTGCCAAAAAGGTCACACATCGCCCTGCTGAAACACCATTCAACTTCCTGTCTTTTAGGTTTAGGTAAAAGAATGTCCTGTATAAACAAGGTATAAACAAAGGTCATTTTGATGAGCCCAACACACCTGCCAAACATGGTTCTTAAGAGAAGAGTGGTCTCCATGGACCATGCCCTCTACAGAATCCTGGAAAACAAACAAATCCTGGGAGCTGGGTGCTCATCAGTCCTGATGTATGTAGAAGATGATACATGAAAACATCAGGGTTTCCCACAGCACTTTATAGCTAAGGCGGCCATCTTGACAAGACACACCTACCACCTTGACTATAGGTCCCGTGAAAAAATGAAGATTTTATACTGTGAATGTAATTTCCTCAATTTCTAAAGTTGCTTAGCCAAAAAAATACACATAGCACTACCTTGACTAACAAAAATTCTGGGGGAAACACTGAACAAAACTAACTAAGAATTGTGAGGAGAAAGTAGGTTAAAAAGGAAAAAAATTAGTAGACCTAAAAAAAAACACCAAACAAGCATTCAGTTCCGGTACTCAGGGCCCCCCATACAGGTCGTAAAATGTATTGGCACATATTTAGAATAATGTCGGTATAAAAATAATGTAGATACAAAATAATAATGTCTGTACAAAATACGGTTACACACTGCTGCTAAATATATAACATATCATTAAATAAATAACATATAATTGAATACATAGAGATGAACATGAACATGACATTGAAATGTATAAAAAGTATAAAAAATATTATGTTTTATCCCCAAAGTAATAAAAAAAATACTATTTGTAAAACAATTACAGTGAGTCCAATATGTATTTGATCCCTTGCTGATTTTGCCGGTTTGCCCACTAATAAAGACATGATCAGTCTATAAATGTATGATAATATGTATTCAAACATGGAGAGACAGAATATCAAAAGGAAATTCCAGAGAATAACTTAAAATAATATATTTTAATTTATTTGTATTTAATTTAGGCAATTAAGTATTTGACCCCTCTAGCTAAAGAAGATAAAGTGCTTTGTGGCAAAGTCCTAGTTGTCTAGCACTGAGGTCAGATGCTTCTTTCAGTTGATGACAATGTTGGTGCATATAGTAGAAAATATTTTTGCTCCTTTTTCTTTGCACATTATCTCTAAAACATTAATAGTTTGTGGCTGTAGCTTGGTAAATGGGAGGTTCAGTTCTCTCCATAGAATTACTATAGGGTTAATATTTGGAGACTCACTAGGCCACTTCACGACTTCAATATGCTTCTTATTGAGCCACTCCTTCGTTGCTTTGACTGTATGTTGTGTATTATTGTCATGTTGGGAGATCCAAAAATGGCCCACCCTTCAGTGTAGTGGTGGAGGGAAGGACGTTTGCACTCAGGATTGCACATTACATGTCTCCCTCCATCCATTCGTTGACGATGTGAAGTTGTCCTGTGCCTTGGCCAGACAAACACCCTCAAACCATAATGATACCACTTTCATGCATGATGGTGAGGAGGGTGTTCTTGGAATCATAGACAGCAGTACTCTTTCTCAAAACACATTGAATTGTGATAATGCCAAACAGCTTGATTTTGGTTTCATCTGGCTACAGCACCTCCTTATCATATCCAACAACAGTCTGGTGTCCGTTGGCAAACCTCAAGTGGGACTGCACAGGTTCCCTCTGAAGTAGAGGTACCATGTGTGCACTACAGGATTTTAAACCTCTGTGGCATTAAGTGCTACCAGTAGTTTACTCAGTGTTTTGGTCCCAGTAGCTTTGATATCATTGCCTAGTTCATCCCGTACAGCTCTAGGGTGATTTCTTTCTGTTCTCATGATTATCAAATCCCTACAAAAGGTCAAATCTTGTATAGAACCCCAGACAGGCTGATGGATAGTCATGTTGTATTCCTCACATTTTGGAAGAAATGCATCAACAGCTGGGTCATTAATACTCAGTCTCTTTCTTGTGGCTTTGCAGCCCATTTAATCTTTGTTCAGGTCTAAAATCGTGTCCCTGATACCATTTGACCACTCTTTGGTCTTTCCCATGCTGGTGAGGTTGGAGTGTGACTGATTCACTCATACTATGAACTGATTCTGCTGATTCAATGTGTCTTTTATGCATGTTAGGATGTACAGGTGTCTTAAATTCAGATGACAAGCTGATCGGAAGTGCCCATCTGGTCTGTGGGGCTGGAACTGTAATCAGTTGGCAGGGGATCAAATACTTATTTTGCTCGATGAAATGGAAATAAATTAATATATATTCTCTTCAGTTAATTTCTGGATTTTCTTTTTGATATTCCGTCTCTCCATATTAGAATACATATTATCATAACATTTATTGACTGATCATGTCTTTGTTAGTAGGCAAACCAACAAAATCAGCAAGGGATCAAATACATATTGGACTCACTGTATACAACAATGCTTACAAACAAATACATATCGGTATCCTTTATTCTGAGAAATACAAAAGGTGTAGTGGTGAAAAATTAACGGAATACAGTGTACCCTGCTCTCTGATTGGACAGATGGTGCATTCATGTGGTCTTCTGAAGTAGATATTATCTAGTTGCATGTTAAGTGGTATTTACAAGTGCGTTGCGTTCATGTGCTGTTTTGATGTTGTTTACAAATTAAAGATGGCGGACCAGACTGAGACTAAAACGATTATAGACTTTTGTTCATCAGCTACAGCAAGCAAATGAATTAGGAAGTCAAAGGTAAAAATTCTGTATATTTTCTGACACTGTCATTTACCATGACTGTCTAAACATACTGAATGCCGGTTTTTGAGTATTTCAACTTAGTGGTTGCCATGGTTGCTCTCTGATTGGACAGACACAGGGACTATAATCTGGTCCTTTATGAGTCATAGCTTCCATACTGTCTTTCAGATCGGAACGATTGTGTAGAACAAAAGGCAGTATGTGAGTTCCCAGAATCCCAGGGTACTTTGCTGCTTTTTTCCAAAATTCTGTGAATTTCTTTTGCCACAGTCCACAATACAGTCAATAACGGCACTAATGGTCAGTGTCTATCATCCAGCTGCTTCTTCCACCCCTAGCATCAAGCCTCAAGGCTTGTCATAGTCCAAGTCTCTCAATAAACAAAAAGGTGAGAGGATAATGATGGAGGAGGGAGAAGGGACACGAGATGCCAGAGAAGCGAGACTGCACATGGTGCTTTACTACTCCATCCATCTCTTTTCTGATTCCTCCACGGGAGGAAGGGCGAGAATGGGGAGACTGCTCAACATGAGCCAATAATGTTAAACACCTTGAGGTATCTGCTGGTGTCTGCAAGCCAATGAACTCTTCCGGGGCACAGTGTTTCATTCCTTTGAGCATTCTTTGACCCTCAGCAGGAGTGACTCTCAACAAAACTTTCACAATGATCAACGTGGGGCTACGCTGGTAAACACCTCGTGGTGTCTGTTGTATTCCGAGTCTCATCTACACCGTTAAGGGGAATCTTGCTCCTCTTGTGCGTGCCCTTCTCCTCCTTCTCCTTCTTCTCCTCCTTCTCCTCTATCGCCCCCCAGCCGTCTGTCGTCACCATCTGCAGGGGCAGCGAATCCTCCGCGTCCTGGCCGCTGGACGACGACTTGGGCCTGCGCAGGGGCAGCTCCACCTGCAGCCGCTTCCAGAAGCGCGAGGACAGCTCCTGCGAGCGCTCCCCTTCCCAGCGGACCAGGGCCAGCACGCCGCGCAGCCGGCGCAGCTCCCGCACCCAGCCCTGCCGCTGGATGGGCCGGTACTGCACCAGGATGACGCGCAGGCCCGTGCCGCACATCATGCGGTCCAGCCCCGCCCGCAGCTCCAGCATGGCCTGGGTGCCCTGCACCTCCCACTCGGGGCTCACCACCACGATCTGCCGCCGGCTGCGGTTCACGAAGAGCAGCGTCTCGTCCGTGATGGCTGTGATGGGGATGGGATGGGGATGGAGGGGATGGGTGGATGGAGGGATGGGGGGATGGGGCAGTGATGGAGGGATGGAGAAAGGAAAAAATGAAGAATGAAGGTGAGATGAAGATGGGAATTGCCTTCGTATAATTGTCACTTTATACACAAGCATGTACACATGCACGCACGCATGCACACACACACATACGTGTACATACACACACGCATATGCACACGCACACACACACACATTAACACAGATATCATACACACTAATGTACACACACAAACAACAAAAAAACATTCATGGGAAATGACAGGAAGGTGATTTACTTAGGCCTACTTAAAAACATACAAAAACACCACACCACACACACAAGATTCAGCGACATACAAACATGAGCATGGAATGGTGGCTCCCATTTTCCCCTTCACTATCACCTTTTTGAAGAACACCCCACACACACTGCATACAGTACAAACAAAGGTGCATACTTCCACCAGAGATTCTTTAAGTATATAGAGATATGCCAACATAATAGGTTTCCATGGGCACCTAACGTGACCAGGTTCCGGTCTGCCTAAAGGGGCGTGTCATAATGCTCCTAGCATTGAATAGAACAGTCCTTAGGTCTGCCTAGGTCTGCCTAAAGGGGGATTTCCCCGCCTTCCCCTTGCAATAATAGAACCCGGAAACAATGGGCCAATGGAACCTCTCTCTCTCTCTACTCTCTCTGCTTCCACACTGCAACAAACCCAAGCACACACTAGGCCAAGAGCTTTTCAAGACACCCAGAGCTAGAAGTAGTGAAGGGGGGATCTGGCTAATCACCGGCCCCAGTGTGAAGCACCTGGCTGGGTGATGCAGGGCAGCCTAGATGTGCCAGAATGCCCACCACAGACATACTACACATACTAGTAGCCTGAGGTGGAGAGTGGGGAAGAGAGTCATCTAAGCCAATTACACAGATGATGAACAGGACGGTAGATTGGAAGAGCCAGGCATGGAACGTAGCCAGAAATGTGGGAGAACCTCTTTGCCTAGCCTTTGCTATAAACAAGCATACAGACACACATGCACACGCGTACACACACACACCACACACACACACACACACACACACACACACACACACACACACACACACACACACACACACACACACACACACACACACACACACACACACACACACACACACACATACACACGCACCTAAGCAACTATACAAATAACTGTTACCCACATAATATAAAAAGTACTGCTGAAATGCAGTATAATATACAGATGTTACTACGGAGTCTTGTTACCATAGAGGCCAAAATGGAGAAGTGCCAGTACTCTGTACTGGGGAGTACCCAGGGCAGTCATGGAAAAGAGGTAAGGGGGTCAGACTTATGGCCCAAAGGTTGCTGGTTTGATTCCCGGCCCGCCAGGATGGTGGGGGGAGTAATTAATCAGTGGTCTGCTCCATCCTCCTCCATGACTGAGGTACCCTGAGCATGGTACTGTCCCACCACCACACTGCTCCCTTTTGGACGCCATTGGGGGCTGTCCCCTTGCACGGGTGAAGCATAAATGCAATTTTGTTGTGTGCTGTGGAGTACTATCACAATGACAATGGGAGTTGGAGTTTCCCAGTTGGGCTTTCACTTTCACTTAAAGCACTGCCTGTAAGCCGCCCATGTTCATTCATTCCTCATCCTAACCTCCTGTTTGACCTTCTCGGTCTCGTGGCTAAAGGTCGTTTACCCATAAAAAAACAAAGCCAAGCAAGCAAGCTGGCCAATCATATCACAAAGGATGGGTCTGCAATCCACAGACCCAGGCTGCAATTGGGAGACTGAATAGAGATGTGTATATGCAATGTGATGGGGGATTATGTGTTTCGCTTCACTGAAGTGTGTCAACCTATTTTTCGAAGAGCCCAAAATAAAAATTTATGAGGAGTGAAATGAGCATATGAGGCGGGTTCACTCTTACACACACAGGTGAGGAATATAAATAGCACACACACACACACACACACACACACACACACACACACACACACACACACACACACACACACACACACACACACACACACACACACACACACACACACACACTATTGCATGTTATAGGAAATAGCATTGCCCTAACTGGATGCCATACACACGCTTTATCTGGATAGTGGTAGTAATAGCTAGTAATTTAGAGATAGATAGGAGGCCACTTTGCATAATACAGTACGGCAAATAAAATATTGAAGGAGAGTAACGTTCAGTAATAATTGAATGGTAATACCACAATATATCATGCCCCTTTTCTGCTTTCTTTTAGGGTGCACTGCATATACAAAATGACCGGCATGGTGTTGAATTGATTACTTCATATGTTTCTCTCTGCAACTTAAGCATGGCATAACAACTAGGCCTACCTATAGTTCAGTTTGGCAAAATATCCCATATTATTAATACATTCTGAATCTTTAGAGAAGTAATGTAGGGGATAAGGTTTTAAAGTAATACTGTCTCATCTTTGGAAATGAGCTCATATTACACCTCTCCTTGAGTTAAACGACTGGGTTTTACCTTTCTCCTGTAGGCCTACCTCTTGCCGTTCTCTGAGTACGGCAGTACAAATTTTACCTCCAAGCTAGCAGTTTATATTGAGTCCTATGAGACCAGCTGGCAGCTAACTGGTCCCATAGGACTCAATGTTAACTGCTAGCTTGGAGGTAAATTTTGTATTGCCATACTGTTATAAGTAGAGTGTCGAGGGTCTTACGGATAGGCACACAGATACGGCAGGACGCAGGAGATGGAGTTTTTGCGTTTTATTTTGCAAACCACAGTGAGCCATAGACCATAAACAAAACCAAAAAGTTGAAAAATATAACTATACACTATTTACAAAATTATACAAAAAATAAACAGGTTGCGAGGAACCAAAATAAAGATGCACAGAATAAATAAACTAATTAGCCTTAGGCTCGAATGCAAAAATGGCCATCAAAATACTCACACTTCTGAGTAGGCCTATATTATGGCAGAGCAAACAAATACAGGTCTTGTGTCTACCTGGCTCTCCCAGAGAATGAGAGCATCCCCATTATGAAGGATGCCTGCCTCTTCCCTATAGGTGGCTAAAACAAATGCCTGAAGAAAAAACAGGGAATTTTACACAGGCAGTACATCTTAATTAATTTAAATATTTTAAAAGCGCGCTACAACAAAATAAACATTATCAGGCCTTAACAAGAAAAATAACAAACAAATACCAATGCATGGCAACATGCAAATGCCAATAACCATGAAGTTTTTGGAGATTAACTATTAACGGGATGGCGAGAGGATGTGCACACGCGAACGTACCCAAGGATAAAACGTCACTCTCGCCAGCACGCAACCCTTTGTCAAACACGGAAGTGCTGCGAGACCGGTAAGATGGGAAACTTTCATTTGCTCCAGAAACATTGCTAAATGTTCTTAAAACACTGAAAAACCACTCGTTTGAACTCATAAGGATGAATAATGGAATTAGGCATAACAAAATAAAGAAACAAAACATATTGACAAAACTTGGATTTCGTGTGGTTTGTGATTGACAATGTATGCGCGTTTGGATGCAATGTACGCGAGTGTAATGTATGAATACTCCGGGTTTAAATGGTTGTCAGCTAAGCATGTGTCGACCCATGATGACTAACAAGACCATAAATGCAGAATATGAAAATTAAACAAACTGAAGTTCATAAACAAAAATAATAACTCGGGGGAAAGTTTGAATGGGGAGACTGGTTCATGCTTTCAATGGCGCCTGCTACAGCAGACGCCGTGATGATGACGCGCGCTCACGGGTCGCATCATCACAAATACCCAGAGAACGGTTGAAAGTACAGGAGAAAGGTAAAACCCATTAATTTAACTCAAGGGAAGGTGTACAAGAAGCCAATTTTCCAAAAGTGGGACAGTATCACTTTAAAATGAATGTTTCAATGCTGATTGAACAGAAAACTTGAGAGAAGCAACCATGTGTTGGAACAATTCATCATAAAAGTTTACCATTATAGAACTCATTACACTAAAAACGCTTTCCCAGCAACAGATAGCAGACATTCTGACAATATGTACATTAGTGATGCTGAAATAAATGATGAAACTATTTTTGCTACATCCGTAATTGTATACTTTTTCAATTTCTTAAAATGTACACATACTCTCGGGCAGACAGTGTGTTTTTACTTAAAAACGTAAAGTCACTGTTTCTCTTGGAACAAAATGATAGTCTCAACAATATCTGACAGCAGCAGAGATGGCTAAAGTATGCCTGAGAAATGGAGTTGAGTGGAATCAATGCAAATATAAAATCACAGTCACAAAGAGGCTAACATTGATGAATGATAAAAGCACAGTGGCTCCTGTTATAATTTTATGTAAATAAATTGGCTTTAATCGAGCAGTAAGACATGTATTTTTTGGGACAGATCCCAAATTGTACCCAGCACTTACTTATCTGTTGGAGTAATCACACAGTGAGCTTTTATATTTGGCCACCTGATTACACATTATATGTCTTCTCTGCATGTGTCATTGACAGAAAAGTAAAAAACCAAGCATGTCATTTTAAAAGCCTCCCACAGCAGTATTACGGTATCATTATTATAATAATAAACCTTAAAATCTTTGCAGTCCACATAATTCTCCATACTGAGATTCTCTTCACCGTGTCTAAAAAGAGACCAAAATAAACACTTTGGTACAACTGCTTAGTGGTCTAGTGCCACACACCACACATTACCTAATTAAATGGAAATTAGTCTTTTAAAATCTTCCAAGATGTCAGATGCTAAATAGAATGGGTAGGATTCTATTAGACTACTAATGACACAAAAATAGGGGGAAAACACTTTAAATTCTCTCACTTTTTCCTATCTTTTTGTCCAGGCTTCTGCACATTGTGAATTGTGGTGGCATGCTAATTACGTAGAGGTCACTTCTGGAATGGCAATGTCTGCTAACATGGGTTTGCTGCATTATAAGCGCAACACACACATGGATGCATGGACGCATGGACGCATGCACGCGCACACACACACACACACACACACACACACACACACACACACACACACACACACACACACAATACACAATATAACCATCTACAGGTTCAAAATAACCACTGGGAGCTGTCTTACACAAATCCATAATATACTCACAACTGGAAACATAACCATGGTGCACATACCCCCACAACACACAAAAATATCTGTACACAAACATATATATTCCTTCTATTTCTTCTTCTCTCTCTCTTCTTCTCTCTCTCTCTCTCTCTCTCTCTCTCTCTCTCTCTCGTTCTTCTCTCTCGTTCTTGTTCTCTCTCTCTCTCTCTCTCTCTCTCTCCCACTCTCCTTTCTCTCTCTCTCTCTCTCTCTCTCTCTCTCTCTCTCTCTCTCTCTCACACACACACACACACGCACGCACACACTCAATAACACCTCCAGATTTCAAATCCCCACAGCAACTGTCTGACACTAATCCATAAAACTCCCAACTGTACACATAAACATAGAAACCCTAAAACAAATGAAGTAGTCCTTGGACACACATACAAGCATGCCCACACACACACACACACACACACACACACACACACACACACACACACACACACACACACACACACACACACACACACGCACTCACACGGACATGCACGGACGCACACACACTAGGGAGCAAATGGCTGAAAAACATATCTGGGAAAGACTGAGACCAACCGTAAAGACCAACACACCCCATACAGACAACACAGAGTCACAGTATCACGATGCATCATGAATAAATGGAGCTTACTGTAGAATGATCAATATGACACTAACTGCAAACTAAGACAATCGTTACACACTACGGCTGGGCAATTAATTGATCACAGCTTGTGATTGTGATAAATTCCAGGTTAATCACAGGTTAAGATGCCGTATGGTGCGTATTGCAGTCACATTGCCGAAATGGCACGACTGCTGGTGAGTCTTAGTCTGCCTCACTAGCATTTCTGTATTTCTTTTTTTTTGGGGGGGGTGGGGTGGGGGTGGGGGGTGGTTGGCCTTTATGAGAGTAGACAGGAAATGACTGGGAGAGAAAGATGGAGCAGGGTCGGGAAATGACCACGCCCAGACTCGAACTGGGTGGCCAGTGGCCAGTGGCCAATGTAAGCCCCAATGTGGGGGGCTTATATTGCATTTCTGTGCTGTGAGGAAGATTCGGATAGAAAAGTGCAACGTGACTGAAAGTGGAGATGGGGTGGAGTGGCAGTGGACATGACTAGGAGAGGTTAACCCCTTAGATCAGTGTTCTCATGAAAAGTTACACAATGGATTCATTCTCAAAGTGATGTGTTCCAGCCTTGCAAGTGCGAGTGACACCCTTTCTTCGTGGAATTCACCAAGGTGCGTCTCCTTGGATACTTCTTGGTGAAATCCGTGTAAAATGGGTGTTACTCGCACTAGCAAGGCTAGAACATTTCCCTTTGAGAAACACCCAATGTCAATTGTTGGGCAATTATTTGGTAATAGAAGTGTTGTGCAGCCACAAAAACTGACACGTGAGATACCAAAGAAATATAAAAGGTTGCCATTGAGCCGTTCGTACAAGGGAATCAAATGCATGAAAACAAGTTTAGAATCCTTGCTGTAAAAGTCTTTATCAGATGACATGAGAAAAATAGACTGTATTCTGATTTGCTAATATAGCCCAGCCCTACTGCAGTCCAACATACATAGACAATACACATCAAAAAGCAGTGTTAATTCCACACTGTTCGGAAAATAAAGGGTACCAATCGATTTAGTGCTAATTCAACTCTTTTAGATGTGGATTTAACAATGTTTTACAGAATATATTAGTGTTTCTCAATGAGGGCTCTACAGCCCCCGGGGGACGTTGGGGTGCCCTAGAGGGGAACATTGAGAAGGATACAGCTGAGAGGGGGTGGATCTTAGTTGGCATTGGGGGTCTGTTTTATGTTTTTAATACGAAGGGGGCGTTGTCAGGAGGAGGTCAAGGGGGCATTGGGAGGCTTATGATGAGGGCAAGGGGGGTTTGTTCAAAAAAGGTTGAGAAAGGTTGAGAACACCGCATGTTTTTATGGTGTACACAGATCAGCTCTATTTCAGACATAGAAACAGTGGGACCAGTGCAATACTCACTGCCTCCGGGTAGGCTGTCTCTGTCGAAGATGCACACCGAGTAGCCCAGTTCGTTCTCCAGCACTCTCCGCAGCGTCTGGTCCACAAATTCCTCCTCCTCGCTGTGCCGCGCGTAGGAGATGTACACGTCGTACTCCTTATCGTCTACAGGGGGCAGTGGAAAGAACACATGTCAGATTCAGAGTAATATCAGAGTAATGAATCACCATAACTCAATCATAACAATTCACTTTTCTATTTTCTTCTCACTTTTTATTTAGTTGGATTTTTTATTTTGCATTGTAATAAACAATGTCGCCCATACTGTTTTGCTTTTTCCGAGTGGTTTGTTGACTGTGTCTTTCAAACATCATGTTCCCCTTTCACAGTGATACACACACACGCTTACATACATTACATTACATTACATTACATTGCACTTAGCTGACGCTTTCAGTTATTCAAAGCGACTTACAGTTACTATTTTTCAGGGTATTGGTTACAGCCCCTGGAGCAATGTGGGGTTAGGTGCCTTGCTCAAGGGCACTTCAGCCATGGATGGAGATATAGATGGATGGAGATATAGGGAGAGGTCAGGGGGGATTAGAACCGGCAACCCCTTGATTGAAAGACCAACTCTCCATACTCTTAACAAATACATACTACTTTTAACAAATTTCTCAGATATCTATACTGTTACCCGCTTCTACTGTAATTGGGGTCTGATAGACTAGGTAAAACTTGTTTTTTTTTGTAGGTGAAGCTGGTGAACCATAATGACTGTTGGTGATACATCATGGGCTTACATTATCAGTGTTGCCAGATTGGGTGGTTTCCCGCCCACTTGGGCTGCTTAGGATAATTAGTCTACAGGTAAAAATCACATTTAGCAGATAAAAGGCACATTTTTGTCCATAAAAGTCAATAGAATTGGGCGGGATTTAGTGCTTCCAGGTGGATTTTTTTCAGCATTTTTTGGACTGGAAATCATCCGCCTAATCTGGCAACCCTGTGCATAATCGTACTAATGGAGGTCATTGAGAGACAAGCACTTCCACAGTATGACTGCTGTGACAACCCGAGGAGACAGCAGACTGGATTGACTGTGTCAACAGCTACAAAGGCTTCAGGAAAACTCCCCGCGGGTGGACGTGATCTTGAACTGCCCGCCCGCCATTATTTACACAAGTGTCGACTTTTGTGATGACAACGGAAATTAGCCTCTTGGCTACAATCTTGTATATTTAGCATTTTTGTTTAAATGCTGGCAATATATGCTGTCCCTTTCTTAAATAAATAACCTTAAACTTAAACTTAAACTTAAACGGATGACGCGTCAGTGATCATGGTATGTATGCAGGTATTTCATTGGAAAACATCTACCAATAAAGCAAGGAGGGCGGCTGACAGCTTTGGGCGGGCCCAGGTCTAAAAGCCATTTGAAAGGGCCCACACCCTGACAACCCAATTCTGGACCCTTTTTGTCTCTGGGTGGTCTTGGGACAACTGTCCCCTTTGATGACCTCTGCCGGCTTCCCTAGTAACGGGTTCAGGAACCAGCTCCTGCATCAGACAGCATGGTCTGAAAACAGCTACAGAGTGTTCAGGTAAAGCACTCACCTGCTGTGGGCCTAATCTTGAGCTGGCTGACATGTTCACACAACAGTGGTGAGCAGTCATGACGGTTGATGACAAATAATGAATAATGGATTGTGAGACTTTTCAGTGACAAATACTTGGGCTACCAGTGCAACCGGTAAGGGAAAATTTGGTTATGTCGAAATGGGCTGTTTTGTAGAAGTACACAACCAGTAGTCTGTTGGCATAGCCCTGACGCAAACCCTAACCATAACCACAAACTAAGGAGTGGCTTATAGCTCAGTTAGAATGATGGGTCATATCGACAGGACACATATCGTTTGTCTGAAAAACAGCTACGGAGAGCTCAGGTAATATGTGTCTCTTACAACTGTAGCTTTTACTAGTACTCAGCTGTATACCTTGCATTGTGTGCACCTTGTATGGAGGCTTTAAATCTCATTTAAATATCATGAATAATGACAATAAAGGCGTTTTATTCTATTCTATTTTATTTTATTCTATTCTATTCTATTCTATAATATTCTACCCTCCTCTACCTACATCCTGGCTTCCATCTCTTCACACTGTTGCCCTCTGGCAGACGCTACAAGGCATTACCAGCCAGAACCAATAGGATGAAGAACAGCTTCTTCCCCAAAGCTGTTACAACAATGAACTCACACTTACTGGACAATGTTCATCTATAAAGGACTGTGCACTTTGTAGGGAAGCTAAAATCTCAGTATACTTTGTATACTGACAATAAAGGCTTTCTATTTCTATTCTATTCTATTTCTATTAATCTAAAGCGAGCCTCACCTGTGGACCTCTCGTCGGAGCCGAAGTGTGAGCGGTAGAGTAGGAGGAGCTCCAGCCAGAAGACGTGGTAGATGACGAACATCACCAGCATGACGAACATGATGACCCCCAGCCCAATGCTCAGCTCCACATACGGCTTCTCCTCTAAACAGGAAATGGGGGAGAGATAGCGCCAGAACAAGATAGAGAGATTAGACAAGACAAGACAAGACAAGACAAGTGGCGACATATGTGGAAGAGAGAAAGGGGAAGAGGCGGAGTTGTTAACCCCCTCTTTTGAAAGTCGCTTTGGTTATTAAAGCGTCTGCCAAATGTAATGTAATGTAATGTAATGTAATATAACCCCTTAGGGCAGAGCCTATGCTATAACCTTATTGTCACCAAAATTATAATGGCTACTATGTCTTAATCTGTTGCTTCAGGCTGTCAGGTACTGTTATAGCAATGTTGTTATGATGCAGTTGAGTATTTTCAGCAAAGTGAATAGGCCCGCTGGCGACCCCATCTGCAGTAAGAGACTACGACAGCAGATTACAGCAGAAGTCTTAGGCCTTTGGTTAGTTTTTTATTGCTCATGAAGCAACTAAGGGTAGGAGAAGCAGTTTCTCCCGCAGAATTTTCCTTGGTCAAGATGATGGTGATGGGGTTAGCCAGTATGAATGGCATGTGACTATCACCACTTGAAAAGTTATGTTGTGCAGTTTCATATGAAATATGATATGGAAAAAAATCTTATACGAAGACTTATGTAGTGAAGCAAGTCTAGATGTTTCATTCACAAGATAAAATCCTAATATTTTCAGAACTAGTCCAGGCCTAAGGTGTTTGCTGTCAAGATAGAGGCTGGAGGAAAGGCTTCACACAAATATTTTAGAGCGCTGAACAAAATGTAACTAAACTGAAAAACACCTGAAAAAGGCACAACATCAAAACAAGCCTGTGTAATAAACCGTGTTACTGCTGCCTTTTTCTTGTGAAACTCCATACATGTTTAAATTGATTAAATTGAGAAGGAAAGCTTTGGCAAGTAACACATTGATGATGAAGGCCCACATAAAAAAATGCTGCACGACCTCTTCCAATCAGCCACACACACACACACGCACATCTACACAGCTCTCTACACACATCTTTCCATTGCAATACAGGGGTGAATTTCTTAAAACCAAAGTTGCTTACTACATTAGCTATTTTGTTGTTTTCAATGCATTTTCCCATTGGCAACTACCGAAGTTGCTAATAGGCTAACAACTTCTCTTTTGAGAAACTCACCCCAGGAATGTTATATGATAATACGATGACGAAGATGATGACACATCAAAACAAACAAATAACGAGGGGGCGGAGCATGGAGAGAGAGTAGACGTCCGTCACCGAAGCTCCTGCCAAATATTTTAAAATATAATACACCACGAGTCTATGAACGATATAATAGTGAAATTTTGTTGATTAAGTGAACGAAGAACAATATTGCGATGTCACACAAGACTCCGAAAGAGCCTAAAGAAGCTAGGGCGTCGAGAAACGCGACCTCCGACGTGGATGCTAACACCAAATCCATGGAAGCGCTAGCTAAATCAGTCAGTGCCATTCAAGCGTCAATCAACTCTTTTCGTGAAGAAAATCGTTCGTCTATTGCCTCTCTACAGTCAACTCTAAGTGCATTTGGCCAACGAATTACAAATGTGGAGGAGGGATTGAACGACTTTGATAGAAGACTGACTGAAGTGGAGCAGTCCCAAATCTCTCTGGCAAAGGAAAATGCTACGCTGAAAGAGAAGCTCATGTACTTGGAAAATTACACCAGACGGCAAAATATCCGCATCGTGGGCATACCGGAAAACACGGAGGGGTCGCAACAGAATTCATCTCAAATCTGCTTTTTGAGCTGTTTCGTCAGGACTTCTCCAAACCCCCGAAGGTGGATAGAGCTCACAGAATTGTGGCTCAAAAAACAGAGGATCATGATGATCGACCACGACCATTCATAGCAAAGCTCCATCACTTCCAGGTTAAAGAGAAACTTCTGCGCCTTGCGAGAGAGAAGGGCACGCTTGAATACAACGAGTCGACCATTCATCTCTTCCCGGATTACAGCGCCGAGGTCAACAAACGACGAGCTGCGTTTTCTGCCTGCAAAGAGAAGCTCCATGCCGCCCACGTCAGATTCGGTATACGATACCCAGCAACTCTACGCTTCAAACATGGCAAGGAGATGCTGAAGTTCACGGTTCCAGCGGAGGCTCTCGCTTACATCGACAAAAACATCACCAAGACAGGGCACTCTTCGTCCCCCGACGTCGAGTGAAACGTCGGTCTAAATCAATGGACTATTTTCAGGTGCTGTATACATTTGCTGAAGAACATTAGAGTTTGGGGACTTTTCTTTATACTTTATTTCAATGGTTCACCAGTCGTCCCTTTGTTCAGCTGTTTCAGGGCGGCCAATATTATACCCCGTTGTCATCAGTAGACTACTACAGTGTGACGCATCTAAGATGACTTGCTATGTTCGTGGTGTTTAACACTGGTTTTACAGCAGGAGGAAGGTGCAAATAGAGTTTGCAGAAGTTGAATGTGTGTATGGGGGGGTTGCCTTTTTCAGGCATTGGGTTTCTTATATGTTGTATGTATTTTTTGTGTCTTTTTTTGTTGAGTGCAATCTGGCATATTGTAATTCATTGTTTTACTGATAGGATAGACAGGGCATATGTTACACATAGTCCACATGGCTAATAGGTCAGTTAACATTATAAGTTGGAATGTAAAGGGGCTCAACAGTGTGTGAAGAGAAAAAAGGTCCTCTCTCACTTGCAGCATTTAGGAGTTGGTATTGCAATGTTACAAGAAACCCATCTTATTAAAGCAGATCATTTTAGAATTCATAAAGATTGGGTAGGACAGGTGTTCCACTCCAAATTTGACTACAAAAGTAGGGGAACAGCTATTCTCATTCATAAAAATGTTACATTTAATGCATCAAACGTAATCTCTGATCCAAATGGGAGATATGTGATCATTGTGGGACAGCTTTTTCATCTCCAAGTAATACTTGTGAATATTTATGCTCCTAATTTTGACGACGATGTTTTCTTCAAAAAGGTGCTACACTCCATTCCAAATTTAGATAGCCATCACCTGATCCTAGGTGGAGATCACAATCTGGTACTGGACCCTTTTTTGGACCGCTCCTCCCACTCTGCGCCAAAGTCAACCAAGTCAGTTCAGGTAATACAGTCTTTTGTAGAGACACACAAACTGATAGATCCATGGCGGCTTAAAAATCCAACCAAAAGGGAATTCTCATTCTTCTCTAATGTACACACTACATTTTCTAGGATAGATTTCTTTCTGGTTGATCCTATCTTGCTAAATGTAATAACCCAATGTAAATATAATTCAATCATGATTTCTGACCATGCTCCTGTGAGTATCACTCTAACACTTCCAACCCATAAAACAAGACCAACATGGCGGTTAGATCCCCTTCTACTTGCCGATGCTGACTTTGTGCATTTCATATCTATGCAAATAGATGTCTACATACAAATTAATAAAACTGATGGAATGACCTTCTCAACTCTCTGGGAAGCTCTTAAATGTTACCTTAGAGGACAGATAATTGCTTATAGTGCACACTCTAAAAGGGTTCAGCGTGATAAAGTTACAGATGTCTCCTCTAGGATCAAGACATTAGATAGCCTTCTGTCTACCTCTCCTACTCCTGACTTGGTTAAACAGAGAATAGGGTTGCAAACTGAAGCTGATCTTCTAGCCACAGTTCATGCAGAGAGGCTTATATTGAAGTCCCGCAGTCGATTTTATGAAGAGGGTGACAGATCCTCTAAACTTCTGCCAGTCAACTTCGCCAAAAAAGTGCAGCCCATGTTATACCACAGATAAGGCTAGCTGATGGCTTATTAAGCGAAGACCATCAAAATATTAATAACCATTTTAAGGAATTTTACTCTGAACTATATTCTTCAGACATACACCCGGATCAACGCCAATTTCACACCTTCTTTTCTAAATTAAACATTCCAACAATTACCTCAGACATCAAAGACGACTTGGAACAATCTCTTACACTGGAGGAGATAATAGATGCGATTAAGGGCCTCCAGAGTGGAAAAGCTCCAGGCCCTGATGGGTTCTCCACTGAATTTTATAAGAAATTTAAAGATCAGTTGGCCCCTATACTTCTATCGGTTTATGAGGAAGCCCTGGAAAATAACATTCTTCCCCCAACACTCCGCCAATCAACCATCACACTACTATTGAAGAAAGGTAAAGACCCACTTGAAGCCTCATCCTATAGACCTATCAGTCTGATTAACTGTGATGGTAAAATATTTTCTAAGGCCCTTGCATATCGCCTTGAGCGTATCCTTCCCTGTGTCATCTCAGATGACCAAACCGGCTTCATTCAAGACCGGCAGTCTTATTTTAATCTGAGACGATTGTTCAATATAATCTACACTAAACCTAATACCTCATCTCCGGAAGCAGTCATATCACTCGATGCTAGGAATGCTTTTGACAGAATATCATTAGAATACCTTTTCTATACCCTGAAACAGTATGGATTTGGTCCCCAATTCATAAGATTAATTAAATTTATATACACCAGCCCTATAGCCTCAGTTCGTACAAACTCTATGTCCTCTCAATATTTTCCCCTTCAGAGAGGGACCAAACAAGGGGACCCGCTCAGTCCATTACTTTTCGTTCTTGCAATAGAACCCCTATCTATTGCTTTACGCAACAGCTCAAGCATAGAAGGCATTACAAGAGGCGGCTTAATACATACCGTCTCATTATTTGCGGATGACTTATTATTATATGTAACTAACCCCATTTCTACCATACCAGAAGTTCTTAATGTCCTTGCGGATTTTGGTGATATATCAGGATACAAACTCAACCACGGAAAAAGTGAATATTTTCCTATCACGTCCAATGCCAGGACAATTCCCAATTTACCATTTAAACTTTCACTAGATTCAATCACATACTTAGGTGTAAAGGTCACCAAATCATACTTTGACCTATTTAAAAACAACTTCACTCCTTTGTTAGAACAATCTAAAAAAGATATTAAGCGGTGGTCAAACTTACCTTTATCCCTTATTGGGAGGGTAAATTCTGTTAAGATGAATATGGTGCCTAAATATCTTTATTTATTTCAAGCCATACCTATATTCATACCACAATCATTTTTCAGATCGTTTAACCAGATGATTTCTTCCTTTATTTGGAATAATACATCTGCCCGCATCAGGAAAGAATTCATGTAACGACCTAAAGTGGAAGGTGGACTCTCCCTCCCAAACCTCCGCTTATACTCCTGGGCCGCAAATCTTAATGCTATCTCCCTATGGCTAAGGGATTGGGGTGATACTGCACCGGCGTGGCTCCTAATTGAAAGGTCAACAAGCAAGCCATATTCACTTCCCGCCCTACTTTGTGCATCTTTGCCACATCTTGTGAAAAATATCAAAGGGAACATAGTTGTTACACAATCTCTACGTATTCTGAAACAATTTAAGACAAGCTTAGGTATTCAGCAGATCTCCATACATTCACCTATAATCAATAACCATCTTTTCCAGCCATCTCTACTTGATAAGGGCTTTCGAACTTGGTATGAAAGGGGTATACATTGCATTGGTGACCTGTACATTGATAATACATTTGCCAGCTTTGAACAACTGTCCCAGAAATTTAATCTGAACAATACTCATTTCTTCCGCTACTTACAAATTAGGGATTTTGTGCGCAAAAAAATCACAGTCTTTCCTGACAGTCCCCCTCTCTCATGCCTAGATTCTTTGTTGAAAGGTAATTTTCTTAATAAAGGTAGGGTTTCTATGTTCTATGCAAATATAATGTCTACATATAGTCCTTCTGTCTCACATATTCGAGAACAATGGGAAAACGATATGGGGGTCTCACTTTCTGATGAGGAATGGGAAATGGCCCTCACGAGGGTTCATTCTTCATCTATATGTTCAGTTCCAGACATGCCCTGATACAGTTTAAAGTTTTACATCGATTGCATTTCTCTAAAGCTAAGATAACAAGAATATTCCCTAATAAAAGTCCCATACTGTATGTGATAAATGTAAACAAACGACAGCAACATTGTACCATATGTTCTGGTCTTGTTCAAAACTTGATAATTTTTGGTCATCCTTTTTTGATACCATGTCTCAAATATATGGTGTTGATATTCAGCCTTCTCCTTTAATTGCAATCCTTGGCATAATACCAGAATCTGACCAGGGTAGTTTCCCAGCCTACCTGCAGAGGGCGTTTGCCTTCTCCTCTTTGCTGGCTAGAAGGCTCATTCTTTTCAAGTGGAAAGACACAACTCCTCCAATACACAACCACTGGATAAGGGACATGATGCAGAGGGAAAAAATAAGAGGCACACTAAATGGCTCCCTCCAGTCGTTTCAGAAAACATGGGACCCTTTCATCAAATACGTGGACTCATTGCCCGGTCTGGACATTTGAAATAACAATCTTTCCTGTTTTATGTATGTACAATGAATGCACTTTTACTTGATTTTTGTTTTTTGTTTGTTTGTCTTTTGTTTCTGTTTTTGTGTCTTTGTTTCCAGTTTCTGTGGTATTAATGAGAAAATCTTAATCAAACAAATAACGCATGCACTGACTAAAACCGATTAAAATGACTTGAGGACAAACAGTGAAGTGAAACTTGGACTTGGAACTTCTGGTCACGTTTCCTTGGTTTGGTTTCCTGTTTTGTATTTTGCCATGACATCCCACAGCAGCTTTGCTAGACCATTACACTCTCACCTCCTTTTGCTACTGAACAACCAAATCAAGGCTTTCTTTTTGTCAGATTAGCATTAATTAAGAAAAATGGTAAACAAGGAAGCTAGATCAGTTCTACAAACTGTAACAATAACATATCACATCTTGCAAAATCACATCGCTCACAAATGCCAACAAAAACATATAATTTTCTCTGTCTGGCTAAAATGTGATATGACTGTGTGTGCGACTGTAGTATGACTTTACAGACAGGAGTTATACATAAAGCACCAGTGAATACAGTATATATTTCATGAGTGAGTGACCTGCGGATAGGATCCTGTATTTCAAGGTCTTGAGTGAGCTTTAGTGAGAGGGAGGGCCTCATTTGTCTGAGGGCATTAGTAATGGACACTTGGCCACGGCTGCAGGCTGCTGTCGGGGGAGACGGGAGGTTGCTGCTGCAAAGACACTAATTACTGCTACACACGGCGGGCGGAGTCAATCAATGAGCGACCTGCTGTTGGCCAGCAGCATCACGAACATCACAAGACAACCCTCTCCCTACACTACTACACTACACTACACCACACTACACTGCACTGCACTGCACTGCACTGCACTGCACTGCACTGCACTGCACTGCACTGCACTGCACTGCACTGCACTGCACTGCACTTCACTACACTACACTACACTACACTACACTACATTACACTACACTGCACTACACTACACTGCACTACACTACACTACACTGCACACAAAGCCACTCTGCATTAGCTGCTTCAACATGACACAAGACTGGGCTTGCGTGTATGCGGCAGTCTGCTAAGAAAAGATATGCATAAAATGTTAACACTTTAGTGTTACATCTATTAGCATTAATACATACGATGTTTATGCCTCTATACTGTATAAGTAACTTGTAAGGCATGTACTAAGCAAAATCAAACATTTGTTAGGCATGTATTTGCAAATGTCTTGTTCAAGCACAATTAGGGATTTATTACCAATATAACCTTAGTAAGGACCTGACAAATGTTTGATTTAGCTTAGACTAAGCTGTTAAATGTTAAAATGTTATTGCCTGCATAAGTAACTTGTAAGGCATGTACTAATAGTACATGCCGTACAAGTTACTTATGCAGGCAATAGCATTTTATGTATTAGTGATAATAGATGTAACACTAAAATACAGTGTTACTTATAAAACCTTTAAAATGATACATACTGCATATGGACCATAAAATTCTTCTATGGCACATACTATGAAAGTGTCTCAATCCTCATTTTCCTGATACAAAAAGGAAGCAGACATGCATATTGCATATACCGCAACATATAAACATTGTGTGTTTATACTATAAAAGTGACCCATTTCTTTCAAGATTTCTTTCAAGATTTTGATTTATGGGTATACAAGCTTTTTATACATGTTTTTTCATGTGGGCTCATGGGGATAGTAACTGACTATTTTGGGCTGAAGAAGCCAGTCCTTGCCTAACAAGGATAAGAATCCTTGCTAAACAAAGCACAGCACAGCATCCTTTGTCGAACAAGCAAAGAAAAGGAGTGTCTGTCTTTGCTTCTCTTATCTCTGTGACAGCAAGGACAAGAGCGATTTGGATTCCCTTAAAAGCCAAACAAAAGGGTGCTTCAATACGCCCTTTCAAGTGCCATTAGGCGTACGAGGACTCCCAGTCATCCAATTGAGATGGAACAGGATACAATAATGCCCCATACATCCTCGAGACAGCATCAACAACAACCAATCGATGTGACGTACGTACATCAATAGCGACCACCACCTTTTTTTTGTATTAATTAGCCAAGAGGAAATAGTGCAATCGAAGCATTTCCCGGCTACCACATTTGTCATTTCCTGAACACTAAGGAATTTGTATGCATAGTCACGTCATTGACCTCATTGCAGATCATAAAGCAAGTGGTAGGTGTGAGGGCTGGGTGCTGCCCAGCTTTTTCTGTCACACACTACGTGAGTATATCGCATTACATCACTTCCCTTTCTTGCCCTCTACATGCACGTACCGGTAATTTCTTTCTACGAATGTTGGGGGCCGCCAATGGGAGGCATTACTTACTAATTTCTCAGTCAGTCCATGATTAAGTCTCAACTTTTCTGACTATTGCCTCTGAGCCACTGTGGCATCATCATTGCCTTTGAATGACTGCTTGACAGTTTACTGGTGCTCATTGTACACACGTATTAAAAGAGGGCAAGGGTTTGTGTTTGCACACTGTTTGCAAAAGACTTGATCTATTGAGGATGGCAACCTTTTGATTCTCTGTTTTTTTTTAATAAGACGTTTTGGGCTGCATGCTCTGATGATGGGCATGCTGCCCAAAACATCCCATCAGAGAAAGAGAATTGTGAGCCTGGTGTTGTGAGCCTGGTGTTGTGGAATTTTGTTCTTTCAGTTTTCTTTGCTTGGTCTGGCACCCAATAGATGCACATGAAGAGCTATTTTCCAAAATGAGATATATCCATTTTATAGAATGTTGGGAAATTAAATTTTTTGTATTGGGAATTCCATTGAATTGCATTGCAAAGTGCATTTTATAGAGGTTTTAAAAGTATGTTCTCAAAACATTTGAATGACAAGATGTCACACATAGATGATAGGAATTCCAATAGTCAATTCCAATATTAAAATGCAAAAGTCAAAAATGGTGGATATAGCGTTTTGGAAAAGAGCTCTTCACATGCAAGTTTAACATAGCAACATTTCAATCATAGATCATCTTCAGGCATCCTTCCCCCCTTTTCTCACAAAAATGTTTCCATTTGGCACCTGCTGATGTTTTAATCTTGGATGAGCAAGCCATCTAGTACACTTTGTCTCATCGGTTTAGGCCAATGTATTTGCCTGAGCTTTGCTTATTTGCTTCTGTATAATGAGAAAGACGTTACACTTGAGGTCCATGACCCTGTGTGGCATCATGCCATAGTCCACATCATAGACAGCGTATCCCTGCGAAGCAGGGGTGGGCAAACATCTCTTGTTGTGGGCCACGTCTCGAAAAAAATCTAATCTTCCAAATGGCCAATGCAAAATGAAAAGCCATAGTTTCTAATCAGTTTTGTAGTTTAAGACTCACTGCATTTCAGCTCTGTAAACCGTAGGATCATGACCCTCTGTGGCACAATGTCTAGTCCACAAGCTGAAGAGAGCATCCCCCTTTGGGAGTGCCTCTATGACCATCCAATGGGGGTGGGGGTGGTGGGGTTGGCGCTGGAAAATATCCTGGATCTCAACTGTATGTTTATCATAATAATAATAATACACAGGTTTTATTTAGTGCTTTTCATGACACTCGAAGATGCTTAGGACATTAGGATGTTAGGCCATAATCAGTGGCATGCATTGAAGTCTTGGGGTCTCCATGCCAACAAGAGGCGGCACGGCAGGGCAGATTTAATTAATTGCCCAAGCAGTGCCAACCTTCAAGCAGTGCTTGAACAGCAAGCCGTTAAGAGGGGTCCCTCTTTTTTTTTAATCCCCGTCTCCCTATAAAAAGAGACCTTCAATGAAGCGAAGGAAGAGACGGAGACGGAGACAGGCGACGGGGCAACTATGAAAAAGACAGATGACAAACACATCATGCAAACTACCTCCCGCATCTGCAAATCAGTCCACTTTATCTGTCACGATGCCACCTACCCCCGTCCCTCTCTCCGGTGACGGAGGAGGAGGGTGTGTGCTGTGTGTCTCTCCGGTGAAGGAGGAGGAGGGTGTGTGTGCTGTGTGTGTGCTGTCTCCATAAAATCCATCTTGGGAGGTGGAGAGCCACACAGCTCATCCATCTTCATCTGCTGGTTGCCAGCCGCCCGATGGATTCCGCCATCTAGCCGAGCAGGGCGGGGGCCAAATGTGTGGGCTGGGTCCCGGGGAAGGGCTGGCTGGGGGGAGGAAGAGACGCCGCCCCAGGGGACCATTCATGGATTTATTGAGAGAAAGCCGATGACTGTTGGCAGAGGCTGCTGACAGCTTGTGCCTGGGCCCAGGACAAAGTCGTCTGAAAGGGCCATACATACCCCCACCCAATACATACAATGTAATGACCAAATTCTAATCCCCCACTCCCCACCCCCTTCTAGGGCCCAGGACAACTGAGCCCTTTGTACGCCCTGTCGTCGGCTTCTCTAATTGTTGGGGCAGGTGGAGGAAGGTGGGGGGTTCTTGGGGCTGTTAGGAAAGGGGATAGGGATGGAAGAGGGGGGTACGGTAATAGTCACAGGTGGTCACTGTCCATTTCTTGCCCAACAGAAAACAGTCCAGTGAAGACCAGATTTCAATTTGGGAGCCAATTTTACAAGGTGGAAAAAAATGCCAGTAAAATGGCACAGGGCTGCAATTGGATAGTCTATACTGTACGCTTTAACAAGGTTCCTAAACGGAGTGTCCTTTTCCTGTAGATACCCAGACGGATTATGGACGACAGCAAGGATAAGAGCTATTTGGATTTCTTGAAAAGCTAGAGACAAGAGGCTTCAATACTTCTTTCCGGAACATTTCATAAGATGCAAACAAAAACGTTTCTCTCTGGCAGGGTGTCGTAGCGAGATGCAGAGTGAACGTTAAGTGGGATGTCAGGCTTGCAAACAGACTGACAATATTATTTATTTATCTAAGACGCCCCTGCAAGGTCAGACTGGACAAAAGAGGCTGGAAGTAGCCTTTGTGGTGCCAACTGGAATGCAAGGCTCAATACTTGAACACTATTCTCTCTCTCTCTGTTCTCTCTCTCTCTCTCTCTCTCTCTCTCTCTCTCCAGTCCACCCTCCACACACAATGAGACTGACTGAAGATCGACAGCCTTAGCCTCTGTGCCTCCCCCATTCCACCACTACGTATGAATGCAAACAAGAACTGCACTCCCAATGGCATAACAACATGCTGACGAGTCAGGGCATCCACGAGCATTCATAAATGTATTTGTGTGTGTGTGTGTGTGTGTGTGTGTGTGTGTGTGTGTGTGTGTGTGTGTGTGTGTGTGCGTGCGTGCGTGTGTATGCGCGTGTGCGTGTGTGTGTGCTTGTGTATGTGTCTGAGTGTGTGTGTGTTTGGGGGGTGAGTGAAAGAAAGAGAAGCAAAGGGAAGAGAAGAGAAGAGAAGAGAAGAGAAGAGAAGAGAAGAGAAGAGAAGAGAAGAGAAGAGAAGACACAAGAAGAGAAGAGAAGAGAAGAGAAGAGAAGAGAAGAGAAGAGAAGAGAAGAAGAGAAGAGAAGAGAAGAAGACGAGAGGAGAGAAGAGAAGAGAAGAGAAGCGAAGAGAAGAGAAGAGAAGAGAAGAGAAGAGAAGAGAAGAGAAGAGAAGAGAAGACACGAAGAGAAGAGAAGAGAAGAGAAGAGAAGAGAAGAGAAGAGAAGAGAAGAGAAGAGAAGAGAAGAGAAGAGAAGAGAAGAGAGGGAGATAAGAGAAGAGATGAGAAGAGAAGAGAGGAGAGGAGAGGAGAGGAGAGGAGAGGAGAGGAGAGGAGAGGAAGACAAGAAGGTGGAGAGGGATGTTGTCATGGTGAGGGTTTAGTTCTTCATTTGACCATGCAAGAAGAGGAATGCGTGTTTCTATTCACATCTACCTCTTGGCTGATTGCAACAATCAAAACAATGTCAAGGCTTCACAAAGTCTTATAAAAGCAGACAGGTTAGGAACCACGACCCTACACAAGAAATCTTATTCACGAAAAAGCTGTACATAGTTCGTCCTTCTTTTCTTACGGTGTGACGTCTCATATGCAGGTAGCAAAGCGGTATTCTGGATCTTTCATCCCTCCAACCATTAGATTATTAAACAAGGTTCGGTTGTAGGGATAGAGTACACGACTGAACATTTGATTTACTGAGCACTGTTCATCACTGACAGGACAGGGTGTATGACTGTATGTGTGAATTAAGATGTGTATGTCTTTTATTCTCTTATTTATTTATTATTTAGGTTTTGTATTTCTATATTTTCTAACCTTGTTATTTATACTATTTATTGCTGATTGATGGAGACTGGGACTGCAAAATCAATTGCCCACTGATGGGATTAATAAAGTTGTCTGAATTTGAATCTGAATCTGAATCTGTACTGTTCAGCACAGCGAATTAGTGTGCCATACAAGTACAGGTACCTACCATGATCCGCATTAATTAACATGACAGTGGAAACACAATGCAGCTATGGTGGATGAACGATAGAGGTCACAATGAAAGTTAGCATTTTCTCATCCAAAATGCTAAAAGTAAGCAAATAACAGACACTTTAGACTAGGCTGATGGTTGATGTTTTTGGACCCTTACCAACTGCATTTCAAATGGCTTCTCGAACCCAATTTCTCAGTAGGTAAATATATGGGAAATCAGAAATAAATTGTTTTTACCGCATTTAACACATCTTCTAATCCCTGCCGCCTGATCAACCACTGAGATATTATCAAGTGACTCATTAGACAACTGTGGCAATGTTTCCAAACGACTTCAAAATACCCCAAAATACAACACTGATGCTGTCCACCAGCACCAAGCACTCTACACCTGCAGCAACCACCTCATCATACAGCTAGATCAGGGGAACTCAATTATAAGTCCCCGACAGCCAGTTTTTCCAAATTCCTCTCAATACATTTCTCTCATACAGGACATACATTTTTCTGGAGCAGTGTAGGGTGAGGTCCCTGCCTTGCTCTCATTGCCACCCTTGTTTTAATGACATAAGATCATCTGCCTATATTTGCAGACTGCAGACTGCATTCATTAAGATTTATTTCTCAATTTATCAATAAGCCTGAAGATAACACTTTTCAAACAACGCTCAAATGTTGCTTTGTGACTTATATGGACCCAACAAAGAGGAGGATACCTCAGGTTTTGTCAACAAGAAAACAGCACATTTGATGCAATGTTGATTAAATGGCTAATAATAAATATATATTTAGTTGCTCAAAACTGTGTTTGTAGTCTTAAGAGGGTATTAGCGAACTATTACAAACTATTTGGGGATAATTCTTTAAAAAAAAAAAATAAAAAGCATTATTCGAGGGCCAGAGATAGATGCCCGGTTGCAAGTTGAGTATGTGGGAGCTAGATCGTCGCTACACTGTAAATATAGCAGTGTTAATTTAACACTTTTGCACCAACACTACTGGAGGTCATTGCAATTCTCCAAATAGTGAATTAACACCAACATTTATGCTGTGGCGGGTTCTACAGCCACTAATGAAGTGGCTGTAAAACTAATAAAGGGCCCACGAGTCATTTTTTCCCACGGCGGGAGCAGGGCAGCTGAGAACTTTCTACTGGGCCCGGGACAGAATCATATGAAAGGGTCCTCCTCTCAAAGCATACAATGTAATGGGGACCCAAAAAAAAGGTTTAGGAATACCAAGTCACTCATCTTTTTTTGTAATTAAAATGCCTTTATTTTGTTGGGCATAGCATGGTTAAAACACTAATGGGGACCCAATTCTTCCCACCAACCTCCATTCCTGGGCCCGGAGCAAGTGACCCGTTTGCCCCCGTCTGTCGGTGGGCCTGGCAGCAGTCTCTAATTGGCTAATAAGGCTGAACTGCTCAGACACTTAGCGCTCCTTCCAACTACTTCATCATTAGTCACAGCAACACCCTAGCCCGGGCTAACGATCTCACAAGATAAGGACGAAGAGCATGCTCCTGCTTTTGCTGCTGCTCCTGCTGTTGCTGCTGCTGCTGCTGCTGCTGCTGCTGCTACTGCTGCTGCTACAGAGCGGAAGGTCGTCAAGATATGATCAAGAGGGCTCGGAACAACATAGACCGATGAATCTACAAGATATCGCTTTTCTTGCACAATCCAACAAGGAGATTTACAAACAGACCTCTGGCTTCACTGACGACTGAATATTGTGTGTTTTATGATAATTGTTACATAATCTGTAATTGCCTGAGCAATGTGCTGGGTAGTTGCTGCATATTTGTCTGAAAGTGTGTGTGCTGTAAACATAGGCTGAGTCTGAATTATTCAATTATTGAATTATTTGCTTAGCTGCAGGCAGGCAAAGAAATAAAGTGGCACTCAGAGATTGACAAAGTCGCTGGGCACTGCACTACACCTTCTTCTGCTTGCCTTTTGGACAGCACATAGTTTAATCAGATATCTAGTGAAGCAAAAGGGGACCCTAAACCAAACAAGGTTTGAGTCTGATGATCTTGAGAAAGAGACTCACTCTCCAGGTGCAGGACTGCCCGTCGCGTGACGTAGCCGCGGCTGTTGTTGGCGCTGCAGTTGTACTCCTTGCTCATGTCCTCCTGGCTGAAGTCCTGGATCTGCAGCACCGTCTCCCGGATCTCATCACCCAGCGAAGACGACACCGTCCTGATCCGTGGTGAGGCCGTGAAGGAGAGGAGAACGAAGTCAAGTCAAGCGACGTTAAGTCAAGCGACAGGGAAACTGTAGTCAGTCCAAAAGGCTTTACATTGAGAACGAGACAGAGTCTTCAGTGGTAGAGAAAGGAGGGCTTGAATATTACACAAATTAAGACTAGACAGAGCAAGCTAGACTTGGTCAGTGACACAGTAAAAAACGCAGAACACTTAGAGAGTTCTCTGGGACCAAATAACATCTAGAAGATGTTCTATTAACTCAATTAGTGTCAAATTAACTCTACATTTTTTACTGTGTAGAAGACAGCTGGAAAGTAAATAAAGAGAGAGTATGAAGAGTAAAAAGGACAGTCATCATGAGCTATGTCCCGTTTAAGGCTCTACATGCTTCGGAGTGTGTGGATATTGAGGTAGCCTGATTGTCATCGACATTCAAATCTCTTCGAGACTTGGTCTGACCAAGAACACAAGAATTAACATTTCCCAAACGGCATTTTCTAAATGGCCTCCCTTGGGTTGCTAATGATTGTTTGCTTCCCAACAAAGTGGGAGGAGTTCCCTTATTTGCGGGAACTCAGAAAGTGCTTGCATTGACTCTTGACCTGACTGGTAGCAACGCTGAAGCTGTTGCGTCACTAGGAGGGCACGGCCTGGCTATATTGAGGGGCCTCCCTAGCTATAGCATACTGCAGCCCTCAGTCTTTCATGGAATGGGACAAGCGCTTGGGCATCAGAGCTCCTTTTCAGTCCACCATAGATATATAGACATATACAATGCCTATGTGGTCATCTAGAAAACATAGCACTTAAAAGGTTTTTAATTACATATCTGCACTTTTAAAAACACACCTGTCAGGTATGTATCTTTGTGTCGTCATGGCCCAAATGCATTCTGGGGGAAGCAAGGCTATAAAGGAAGGTTTGTGGGGTGAATTTGAAGGAACCTGCCAAATAGAACAGTGGTTGGCACATAGCTGTGACATACATGTTTATATACTAGTACACCCATCAAACACTCCAAAACGTGAAAACCTCAAATGGAACAGAATCATGAGGAAGGAAGGACACAAAACGAAAAAAAAATCTAGTTGATAGGTGTGTCAACCCTGTTACGTATTTATTTCACCAGTACTCTTCACACGGGCGATTTCGTTTATTAGCTGATTGGTTTCAAAGGGTTAATGAATCAGGTGGCACTATGGCTTTTCAGGCCAGCAGAGAATGGTGGTAGCGCCGACTGACATGTTCACACTCGGTATTAAAGCAGTGAGGAACCGAAAAGTTTGTTTGAAATTTCAACGGAGTTGAATCTGGCTCATCTGAATCTGGTAAAAAAAGTTATCGTTTACTCGTAAGCACTCTGGTTTATTTTGCCTGGTTCATACCAGACCATATCACAAGTGAGATATGATCTGGAGACCGCCTTCTGAATGTCTAATCAGGGAAGTGTGGTTTACTATTGCAGACGGCCGTTTATTGGCTGTATACGTAGCCCTTAGCCAATCGTGTCAGTTGTATTCAAACGAACTGCAAACTTTCATTTAAGTGATACGTGTAATCATCATCTCAGGCTAGTGCTTTGGGACGAGCTTCCATGCTGCCTTTCAGATCAGAACCATTGTTGTGCAAAGCAGCATGGGATTTCCCTACTGGATCCCTAATGTAACGGATGCAGGAATCGACAATGGAACCATTCTGGCAGGCCTGAAAACAGCTCCAGTGATTTAGCTGAACCAAATATGAGGAGAAACCTGTTGCTTTCTGCTGCTGCTTTGTCTTGTCGCTTTTCTCCTCTGCTGAAGATCTGTCTGTGTGGGCATTAGGATCAGCTGGTTCAGAAATCACTTGAATAAAAATATATGTGGCAGATTTTCAAGGATGTTCATGATTCTAATGTCAGGATTGACACCTCCATATCCAGTGACGAGAAAAAATTGATTCATCAGTTACAATCCAGTACCACATATTCCAAATGACTCTGGTTACCTGTTCAACCAATTCAGCCAGATGATTGGTTGGTTGAATGGTCACCTGGTTGAATTGGACAGTTTAAAACAAGGTCATTTGGAATGTGTGGCACTAGATTGTAACTAATTAATCTATTTTGCCCATTACTGTGCATATCTGAATGAGACGAGAGAGGGCAGTGTTCCTACCTGGAGGTGATGTTGTAGCGTGGCTCTACCCGCGGGTCCGCCGCCTTGCCATTCACCATCCACCTGAGAGACTGGGTCTCTCCTTCCAGGTAGGGCAGAAGAGCCTTACAGGTTAGCACCGCTGTCTCGCCTAAGAGAAGGAAACCACGTACATAGTATTGATAGTGTCTGGGTTTTACTACTAATTCATGTTACAAACTTCTAGTCTTACACAATAGCAATCAATACTATTGATTAAAATATATCTCCTTTTGAGCCCACTGGCAAACACACTTTTATTGCCTGTTATGTATGAGATTGGGAGCAATGTTCATGGGCCTTCCATGAGAAGGATTAGAGTGGCCTCAATACCCTATTCCTAGTATGATCTCTCCACCTACAGCTGTAGTTGTAATGTGTTTAAGTATGCATCTGGATGGTAAAGTTAACAGTTTACTCAAAGAAAGTAGATCTAACAAGAAGCGTCATTTTGTTTCTTTTCCGGTATCCACTTTATGTCGGGTGAACGCCCCTTTAGGAGACCTTCGGTTAGGAGACCTTCGGAGTCCTGAGGTTGAGAATCAATGAAGTCCCCTTAGCGCTGTAGATGGCGGTAGCACCCGTCGTGTGCAAACACCACGAAAAGAGAAGAAGAAGGAGGGACAACGCCCCCTTAGGAGACCGAATTTTGAGCACTCGCTTTTGCATTGAGTGGGCGTGTTTCGAGTCCTCTTTATTAAATATCCAACCTCTTTGGTTTACTGCTGTGCTTGTAATTGTTAGCAGCTAACCGTTGTGTCCAAACAAACTGATGCCACACATGTTGATGAATGTGACACAATCAGTGTTACAAAATTCCTTTGCACATCATTTAAGAAAGATCTGCATCTCACAGGTAGCAACACGTCAAGTTTTTATTGCAGAACAGAAATCCTTGAAGAACGGGGCCGATGAACAGTAGATAGGACAAAAATGAAGATGACGAAATGGAACAAATATGTCTAACTCTCTTTAGGACAAAATGGCAGCCCATTCTCAAGATACTGATTGCAACAGCCCTGTAATCTGCCTTGGGGAGTAAATAAAGATTTATCTCTCGCCGCTCTTTTATTTCTCTCTGCCAATCTGTTGGCCCATTTGTCTTCCTGTCTGTGTGTCTCTCTGTCTGTCCATCTGGCCGTCTGTCTCTTTCTCTGTCTACCTGCCTGACTGACAACCTGCTTGACTGACTGTATGTCAAGTCTCGCTTCACATTCCACATACTGACAGAAGTCACAAACATGCCACAGGCCACTGTCAGCTCAGTGGTGTGCGGTGATGTGTGTGTGTTGCCGTTACAGCGTGTCAGCTCACCTTGTTTAACATTGTAGGTTTGGGCCTTGTCAGGATTGTGTATGGTGGGCACCTTTGGGACATTTTCATTGGCTGAAACAAAAGAGGGCAAAGGACAGGAGAAAGAAGGTCAGGGAGGCGAGTCGACAAACAAGACACAAACTGTGACATGTGACAAAGATTGAAGGGGCGAGGCAATTAAAGGGAATCCCCTTGTCATAGGAGCAGTGTTGCCAGATTGGGCGGTTTCCCGCCCAATTGGGCTGCTTAGGATGGCCGTCTGCGGAAAAAAATGGAATTTCGAGGAAAAAAAATTGCCACATTTTTGGTCACAGAAATCAATAGAATTTGGCGGGATTGAGTACTCCCAGTCGGGCTTTGAGCATTTTTTGGGCTGGAAATCATCCGCCTCATCTGGCAACCCTGCCACAGGAGAGTATATTGTCCCCCCGATTTGCCCCATTTGTGTCACACTCACACACGGGAACGATGTGGAGCACTCGGGTAAAGCTGACAAGTCGTCCAGCCTTCTCATAGGACACCACGCACGTGTAGTTGCCTTCGAATATGGTGAACATATTGTACACAGTCAAGTTGCCACCCGTGACTTCCATGTGGATTCGACCCATCTCCTGTATATTATTACATCTCTGTTGACAAGAAGACAAAAAAAAACATTTGTGTCACACTCACACACTGGAACGACGCGGAGCACTCGGGTAAAGCTGACGCGTCGTCCCGCCTTCTCGTAGGACACCACACACGTGTAGTTGCCTCCAAATTTGACGTACATATTGAACACAGTCAAGTTGCCACCCGTGACTTCCATGTGGATTTGACCAAGTTCCTTTATAGTCTTATTCCCCTGTTGACAAAAAAAAAAAACCACATAATCTCTAATCTATATCTACACCCAGAGGTGTAGTCTACTTTTTTATGGTGGGTATACTGTATATTTGAGCATTTTTTGAAGTGGGTATACTGTGTATATTTGTGCTATTCAAAATAATGGATCAGTCAATTTTAAGTGGGTATACTGAAATCCCTGAAATTTAGAAGTGGGTATACTCCGTATACCCGCGTTCTACGTAGACTACACCACTGTCTACACCTATAGATTAATTCGATTAAAAATTTTAATCGAGTCCCAGCCCTAATGATAATACAATATAAATCATATAATACAACTAATATAATTAAAATGTATGTACAGAACACATATGAATATTAACACCACTCGGCGCTCCAAAACACTCACGTGGTACCAGGTGACGGTGATGGGGGTGATGTTGCGGTGCTGTAGCATGTTGACGTCGGGACAGGGGAGCCTCCTCATGCTGCCGATGGGGACGCGCACCTCCGTAGGGGCCACGGTCGTCTGCTCCTCCCCGCACGAGCTGTTCTCCTGCTGTGGGACACTTTCCTGTGGGACACTTTCATTGGCTGAAACAAAAGAGGGCAGAAGACAGGAGAAAGGTCAGGGAGGCGAGTCGACAAACGAGACACAAACTGTGACATGTGACAAAGATTGAAGGGGCGAGGCAATTAAAGGGAATCCCATTGTCACACGAGCAGTGTTTCCAGATTGGGCAGTTTCCCGCCCAATTGGGCTGCTGAGGATGGCCGTCTGCAGGAAAAAATGGAATTTCAAGAAGAAAAAAACACCAAATTTTTGGCCATAGAAATCTATAGAATTTGGCAGGATTTAGTGCTTCCAATCGGGCTTTGAACATTTTTTTGGGCTGGAAATCATTCGCCTCATCTGGCAACCCTGCGACAGGAGAGGAGATTGTCCCCCCGATTTGCCCCATTTGTGTCACACTCACACACGGGAACGATGTGGAGCACTCGGGTAAAGTTGACAAGTCGTCCAGCCTTCTCGTAGGATACCACACACGTGTAGTTGCCTCCGAATATGGTGTTCATATTGTACACAGTCAAGTTGCCACCCGTGACTTCCATTTGGATTCGACCCATCTCCTGTATATTCTGACACCTCTGTTGACAAGAAGAAAAAAAAAAAATTGTGTCACACTCACACACTGGAACGATGTGGAGCACTCGGGTAAAGCTGACGCGTCGTCCCGCCTTCTCGTAGGACACCACACACGTGTAGTTGCCTCCAAATTTGACGTACATATTGAACACAGTCAAGTTGCCATCCGTGACATCCATGTGGATTTGACCAAGCTCCTTTATAGTCTTACACCTCTGTTGACAAAACCCCCAAAACCACATAGAGCGACATAAATATAGAAATAAAAGTGAACAGGAGTGGCACAGTTGAAGTGGACGAGTAACCCAATCGAATCTCACGCACATCCAAAGACTGGTTTCACGTGCAGGTTCAAAGAAGTTAATCCATAGGCAATGAAGAAAACCGCACACCGATGAGCTCTCATTTAAGCCATATTATTTTGTGACGTTTCGGTTAGCTCGACTAGTCTGAGGAAGGGCCAGGGTGGCACGAAACACCACGAAATAAAATGGCTTAAATGGGAGCTCATTGAAGTGGAAAAGTAACACAATAATTCTACTGACAGATTAAATAGAGAAATGCAACAATTAAGTGTTCGTTTACACACCTCAAAACTACTCCAGTTCCATCAATACTTTCATTAAATTTCAACAACAGCTGGAAAAGTCATTCTTCCAAGAGAGTGTGCCCTTAGACAACACACGCGCACACACACACGCACACACACACACACACACACACAGACAGACAGACACACACACACACACACACACACACACACACACACACACACACACACACACACACACACACACACACACACACACACACACACACTAAAAACCTTTTCTTAAATATTATATAAACATAACCCAATATATAATCCAACATAATACCTATAACACAAATATAATCTAATAAAAAATGTATGTACAAATATGAATATTAACACCACTCGGCGCTCCAAAACACTCACGTGGTACCAGGTGACGGTGGTGGGGGTGATGTTGCGGTGCTGCAGCATGTTGACGTCGGGACAGGGGAGCCTCCTCATGCTGCCGATGGGGACGTGCACCTCCGTAGGGGCCACCGCCGTCTGCTCCTCCCCGCACGAGCTGTTCTCTCTGGGCAGCACCTCCAGACGCATGGTCACTCGGGTGCAGAACGTCTTGTTGCTGCCAAGGCCACAGATCGGTGTTATTGTGCATTCATGTGCTATGGGAATTATGCTAAATATGAAATGCTTGTAGAGAGTTACTTGTGCACAATCCTTGGTGCTGAACAAAAAAAATACATATTTGTGGAGAAAAAAAAGGTTCGCACACTCCTTTGGATTTTTTTCTTCTTTAAGTTATTTTTTCTTTTTATTCATTCATTGGCAAGCATGATGGCGTTTCGACCTCTCTGTCTTCCTCAGATTCATCCAAAGAAGTGTGCGAACCACAAATAAATACCAAATGCTGACATGAAAAGCACACATGAACACCCCACCGTGTGGTATTTTCCACTGGACAACATTTGGATACTTGAGTTGGCCCGATGAGATAACCTTTAACCCTTTCAACATGGCGGACAAAGTTGTAGTTTTTTTCTCGCAAAAACTGACGCTAGTTTTTGTAGCCAGCGTGAATACCATGAGTGGAAGCCAGATTATCGTTGAGGTAGTGGTAAATCATCAAGAGCATGGAGTCTTAACTAAGTGACACCAGTGGGATATATATTAGCGGGTTTAACACTTACTGTAGGGTAACACAGCTACGTAGGTTCACTTCACCATGGTCTTGGAATACCCCCCTGACTGGGTTAAGTCAGGATGAAGCCCACACTTGGGAATGAAGGGTGTCATTTTGTCTTGAGACAACACTTCTTTCTGTCACAGTTTCCTTTTTCTTTTTGCCTCTGCTCTACCAGCCTGTCAATCTTTATCTCTTCCTTTCCATCAACTCCTCCCCTTCCTCATCCTCTACTTCTCTCTCTCTCTCTCTCTCTCTCTCTCTCTCTCTCTCTCTCCCTTACACCTAATACATACAATATAATGAGGACCCACTTCAAGGACCCCCTTCTCCCTGGGTCCAGGACAACACACCCCTTCCCTGTCCCCCCGCCTCCATCTTCTTCCATGCACACAGCCACAAAAGTCCCTCCACCAAACACTCTGCGCACCCCACATTTGGGATTACATTGCCCACGGGTACTCCGGTTCGACTCCGGCCGGGGTCATTTCCCGACCCTGCCCCGTCTCTCTCTCCCAGTCATTTCCTGTCTACTCTCACACTGTCCTATAATAAAAAATGCCCAAAAATACTTCAAACACTCAGCACACCTACAGTACCTGAGCATGCAGATGTATTTCCCTGAGTCGTTGCGCGTGGCGGGTTCCAGCCAGAGCCACTCTCTGTCCTTGGCGTACTTCTTGAGCCTGATGGGCTCCTCCATGGCCTGGTCCATGGCGGCGCGGTACCAGAAGAGGCTGAGGCCGCCGGCCTGCGTGGCACTGTAGTTGTAGACCTTGTAGTGGGTGCAGCGCAGCCATCCAACCTCGCCCTCCAGCACCCACACCGGCTGCTCCATCTCCCCCCAGTCCTCACAGTGAGACGCTGCGGAGGGAAGCACCAGGTTCAGATTCAGATTCAGACACCAAACTGTTTATTCTTGTGTACGCAGTATCTATACAGGCTGCTAAATCTCCCCACAGTACAGACAGTGAGATGCTGGGGAGGGATGCACGGGACTCAGAGTTAGATAGGTAGAACTCGACACTTCAGTGTTGATTCGTATGTACATCAAAAATGAGTACACCCCTTTTAAATAGTAACATTTTGAACAGTATTTTAGTAAATCGGCTGTAGGCCTGTCACGATAACAAACTTTGCTGGACGATAAATTGGCCAAGAAATTATTGCGATAAACGATAATATTGTCTTCTCCGTCATTTAAAAAAATATATAATGTCAATAGGATAGAAATGCGAATACACCATTTCTAATTTTGAAAGCATCGCAGCAGGGGGTGCTAGATAGAGGGGTAGATAGAGAGATAGACAAGGTAGACAGACTGAAAATTAAAAGTACACCAACGTTTAAGCATCATTGCGCTAAGTAAAATGTGCCTATTGATATTCAGTCTAAAAGATAGTGATGAGGAATGCAAAGAAGCATGCAATAAATCATTGTGGCAAAAAAATTATCATGCTTGTAAAAACTTATTGTACGATATATTGAAAAAACTTGCTTGTAAAAACTTATTTTACGATATATTGAATATTGTGACAGCCCTAATCGGCTGCTCCATCTCCCCCCAAGTCAAAACATTGAGAGGCTGGTGAGGGAAGCACAGGACTCAGATTCAGACAAGTAGAACTCGACACTTTAAGGGGGAAAACGTTTTTTTCTTTACATTAGACCCCTTGATTTCACAATTTAACCTCGTGTTCTACTCACCCCTGCATGTTGTGCGTCATTTGGAGCTCTGTCGAAGATATTCGGGCATGAAACGTCTTCCTATGGGCAATTTTTTTGCAGGCACAAACTATGGTGTTTTTAATTTCTTGATTACGGTATGCTACCAGTCATGTAGGTGCTTGTTTGGAAACTTTCCGTGGGTAATACATTTTTTTGAAAGTCTGGTCAAAACATCTGCCTTTACCGGTCTTTCAAAAATGGTATTACCTGCGAAACCGTGAAGTTTCCAAACAAGCAATCCACCGACACGTTATGAGTCATGAATAAATTAAAAGCCACATATGTTGTGCCTGCAAAAAATGGCCCACAGGAATTTGTTTCATGGATATAAAACCAAACCAAATATCTTCAGCAGAGCTCCAAGTGACACACACGTTACAGGGGTGAGTAGTACAGAAGTACCTTTAAGAGTTGATTCTTATGTGTCTACACTGCCTGCTCTATACCCCCTAGTCTGGACACTGGGACACTGAAGGGGACGGCATTCAGATTCAGACAAGTTGAACTCAACCCCAAAGATTATTCCCGATATGCTTGACTTAGTGAGGTCATGTAATGATGGTTAATATGCTAACAGTGGTAGTGCACTACCAGGGGGGTAGTACCAACCTATTTATATGATATTAATATGTGAAAAAAAGAATCTGAGTTCCCTGTCCAGATTCGTGTGACTCAGTCCCACTTTACTCCCCTATCGATTAAACACTGCATTGTTTTGGTCTTTTATGCCTTTATTGATGATAGGACAGTGTGAGAGGTGGACAGGAAGTGAATGAGGAGAGAGACGGCGAGGGGTCGGGCTGGGAATCGAACCCGGGTCGGCCGCATGGTAGATGAGTGGCCTACCGGTTGGCCACGGCAGGGCCTAAGCACTGCACTTCTACTGTGTACCAAAACAATGACACTCACTGCTGTTGATTACATTTCCAAACAAAGTCATGCCTTCTTTGCATACCACGTCACCAAGCACTACAGCCAAAGGCTTATTTCTTTTTTTTTTTTAAAGAAATCTCAATCTGTCCGTTCCTCAGCAGTTGCCAGAGGTTGCAATTAATGAGATTGTTGAGATTTTGCCCAAGACTCCCCTAACTTAGTTGGAAGTTTTCTTGACAGAACAGCTGAAACACATGCTCTCCAGCACACAGGCACACACACGCACGAATGCACACACACACACACACACACACACACACACACACAAATGTGTGCGTGCACTCGTATGTGCACACACACACACACACACACACACACACACACACACACACACACACACACACACACACACGCACGCACGCACGCACACACACACACACACACACACACACACACACACACAATACATTTGCTACAAACTTCTTGGAGGAGGAGGCAGGACTGCCAGTAGTACATTTATTACTGGTAATCAGTCCCCTAAATTAACTTTTTCATCACCAGCCAAAATAGCTACTAGATGCTAATCTCACTAGCCAAACACATACTCACTAAGGGGTCAAAGTGGCTGGTAAATTGGTCTATTCTACCAGCCAAACGGAAATTTCACCAGCATTTGGCCAGTTGACAGGTGTTAATTTAGAGTCCTGCTGGTAGTTCTTAATTATGCAATGTCAATGCCACAACAATACATTAGGTATGTACAAAACCAGTACATGATATTGCATAGTAATACATAAGGAATACATAACAGTAGATATCTAATTAGGTAGATACATTGTAAGAGCAACACTGTAAACTGGAGATGTACCTAATTTCACTGGACCTTATTTCATCTAGAACCCTAAACAACTAAAGTCGCCTGCCAGGTTGAGACAGTCATCGATGACAATCATGGGGACAGAAACACATACCTATTCAGGGAAATACACAGTGAACAAATTCAGTGTTCATTGAACATCTTCTAGAGTGTACTTGGTCCCAGAGTACTCTCTACGCATTTTTTCTTTACTGTGTACATGCAATACAGTTCATTATTCTGACAGAAGTAACAGCTGATACAGTAAGGCCTCCTTATTCCTTCCGAATAAATCAAGTGTCTCCACAACTACTGCAGTATCATATTAAAGCCTGACTGGGAAACTCCAACTCTGTCATTGTGACACAGCACTCCACAGCATACAAGTGAACACCGCACACTGCACACAATGAAATTGCATTTATACCTCACAGGGGCAGCGCCCAATGGCACCCGAAAGGGAGCAGTGTGGCGGGACAGTACCATGCTCAGGGTACCTCAGTCATGGAGGAGGATGGGGGAGAGCACTGGTTAATTACTCCCCCCACCAACCTGGTCAGGAGTCGAACCAGCAACCTTTGGCCTACAGGTCTGACGCCCTAACCGCTTACCCATGACAGCCCATGACCGATGACAGGAAACCTACTCGGTGGACAAACTGGCTTGATAAATACCAAGTCCATGCAGTTCATCTACACTGACAGGAATAACACACTTCTTTATTTCTTAATTAAGAGTGTACCGTCACGACGGGAATGTTCGGGCAGTGAAAGTTCTATAGAATTCTGGGCGTCATTCAATACAATATGGAATTGTAGAATCTTGTATTGTTATAGAACGCATTCTTTTTATAGAATGCTCAAAAACCCACACTCTTAAAGGTTAAATCCTTCAGATTAGAATGAGTCAAGTTGTCTCCACTGCTATTATCACATGACAGCAATGACTGGAAACCTACTAGGTGGACAAACCGGCTTCAAAAATGTCAAGTCTCGTCACAAACTCCTTGTGATTGTGGAAATTCCACTTAGGCCTATTGGGATGACAATGAGAGCTCAGTGAGCTTTACTCAGTTGGGGTCAGTTGTTCCAGAGAATTGCTTATGGTAAGAAGGAAATTGTGGCAGGATTTTATTTTACGATTCCAGGATGCCCTGCCTCTGTACGGGAATGTACTGTATATTGTTAAGAAGGAAACAAAAAAGGACACATTGCGCACACACACACACGCACACACACACACACACACACACACACACACACACACACACACACACACACACACACACACACACACACACACACACACACACACACACACACGACTGAGACGGTGCCAGTGGCTGTCCCACGGGAGTCTCGGGCACTTAGTGGAGATTACGGTGAGCCAAAAGAGAGACGCCCCTGATCAATAACCAATTTCAATCAATTTCACCCTCCTGTCTGCCATTCTGCTTGACGAGCAGCATTTATCTTGCACTCAAACGTGGTTTAGCACACTTAGCCATCCCACTAAAGCCGTATAAATGCCCAGTAATTGGGCCATCAAATTTACGACATAAATGCCTCGTGAACGTTTTTAAACATTATTATATTAGAAGTCGATCAATTACAGCTTAAAATGGTGACATCAGCAACTGGAAGCGCCGGAAATGATACGGGGGTGAAAGATCGTTGAAAGATCTTACTTTACGTGCGCACAAAAATCTGCCCAATTTTACGCACTCTGGCACTAACAATGCTTTGAGGGCAGAAAAAAAAACACGGAGTGCAAGGAAATGTGCTTTTTTTCCATACTGGTAAGCAGATGTGGACCGTTACTGCCGGTCGGCGACATTAAAATGAGTTATGGCACTGCATCAAAAGCTGTCACATATTTAACGGCATCTTTCGTCATGGGCACATCTAAATCAACGGCGTGCAGAGGCTGGGGACACTTGAGCTCGAACACACTTCATGGCGGACAGACAACAACACGCAATGACTCTACAGTACACACCAGTCACACCAGTCACAAAGCACACACACACACACACACACGCACATGCACACACACACGCACACACACACACACACACACACACACACACACACACACACACACACACACACACACACACACACACACACACACACACACACCCCTTGGCTACAGAGGCTGGGGACACTTGAGCTCGAACACACTTCATTGCGGACACACACAATGGCTCTAGAGTACACACCAGTCACAAAACACACACACACACACACACACACACACACACACACACACACACACACACACACACACACACACACACACACACACACACACACACACCTTGGTTAGAGAGGCTGGGGACACTTGAGCTTGAACACACTTCATGTCGGGACACACAATGACACGCAACCACACCATAGCTCTACAGCACACTACACACCAGCCTTCTACTTCACAAACAACATTCACACACGCACATCACATAGGCACACACACACACAACAGACTCACACACATGCACATGCACACACGCACGAGCACACACACACGCACCCACCCACACACACACCTTGGTTATACACCAGCCTTATACAGAGAGCTATACATATGGTAAACTAGCACACCAATGCACAATCTCTCTCTCTCTCTCTCATGCACGCACGCACACACACACACACACACACAACTTGGTTATACACCAGCCTTATACACAGAGCTATACACATGGTAAACTAGCACACAACTGCACAGTCTCTCTCACACACACACACTCACACTCACACTCTCTCTCTCACACACACACACACACACACACACACACACACACACACACACACACACACACACACACACACACACACACACACACACACACACACACACACACACACACACACACACACACACACACACACACACCAAACCAAACCTAAAAAATTCCCATCAAACCACACAAACATTTTTTCACGTACGCAAATTTTCCACTGTCCTACATAAACCGAAACACACACAACCAGGTCACGCAGGTAGCCGCTGAATTTCCTGTCATCTACCACCACCATGCAAAAGAGAGGATGGGGTTTGAGGGTTGATCATACTGGCATACTGAACTAGGACAGACTGCAGTGCACACTCTGAAGAGTTCCCAAAAATTCATCACCATGAACCACTTCATGGAACCACATGCAGCCTTGCGACTGTGTGTGCATGTGTGTGCATGTGTGTGTGTGTGTGCGTGTGCGTGTGTGTGTGTGTGTGTGTGTGTGTGTGTGTGTACAACTGTGTAGTCTGTTTGTGGGGGGTTGTCACACAGCACAATTTTCTGAAGTTTGCTTTAAAGCCCCATTCCCCCCCCTCCTCCCTCTCGTGCTAGCATCCACCGCAAGGACGCAAGTCACAGAAGAAACGCCACGCCAACATAAACACTCTAACATTAACAGTTTACTCTAACAGTCAAACAGCATCCACCTGCAATGCAAGCAATCTGGAACCCATCTCCACATTTTGTCCTCATTGACGTGAACAACCATTAACCATTCTGCTCCACCTATGTACCTACGTAGCACTTGTGGCCTTTAGAATGGTTACAGTACCCTTACAAAGGTGATGTGCACCTTTCCAGTAACGAGCCTCAGACATCTTCGCTGTAGTAGACTGGTTAATACACCGCGCTCTTCCGTGTGGTGCATCTCCAGTTGAATAAACTTAGCAAGTGAAGAGATGGATCGCACTCAGGTTCTTCTTTTCTTCTTTTTAAATTTCTTTATTTTTACATAGCAGCAGAAAACTTGGATTTTTTTTCGCACACCTCAGCTGGCAGGTGCGTCGGAGACGACCCATGGGTCACTCAGCAGACAACTTGAAAAAACTCCCCCGCACACTGACCATTTCGCTGTTTTTGCTTTAATGAGCGAAGTTTGGTACAAGACCTACCAGAGATTGCCTGATGAAGGTCTTGTACCGAAAAATCGTTCATTAAAGCAAAACAGCAAAAGGGTCAGTGAGCGGGAGTTTTTTCATGTTGTCTACATAGCAGCAGAAAACGGACAAACCTTTGGGCTGTTGCCTTCGTCAGTGAAGGCTGTCGCCTTCGTCAGTGTCAGTCAGTGTAGTAGACACTGACCAAGGCAACAGTTGAAACGTTTGTCTGATCCACCTCTTCACTTGCTAAGCATCTTCGCGGTAGCCTTTAGCCCAACAAACAGTGCACTCCTCACCCCAACCTCCACCGTCCACCCCCGCATCCACCCACGCAATTATCCATTGGTCGTAGTTGTGTTTGGGGACTGGGATTTGGAGGTGAGCGAGGTGGGGTGGGGTGGGGTGAGGGTTGGAAAGAGGGGGTAGCGATCTATGCTACACTGGTCGGCAGTTTGCTGGTAATTGCGCTGTCACTTTCGGGGCGGCGGTGGATTAGTCTTCCTATTAAAATCCGCTACATACCGGAGCGCGTGGCGCAGAACATTACAAATGAAGCGCTTCGGGAACAATCCATTTCCCCGCTGCGCTCCGGGGAGGACAGGTAGGGGTGGGGGGTTAATTCATCCCATCTCCATCTTCTCTCTCTCTCTCTCTCTCTCTCTCTCTCTCTCTCTCTCTCTCTCTCTCTCTCTCTCTCTCTCTCTCTCTCTCTCTCTCTCTCTCTCTCCTCTTCGCTACAGCTCTCTGTCTCTGTCTGGTTCCAAATGAGAAGATAGTGCTCTCTGGTCTCAGGGGAGGTGAGCAACGGGGAGTGAATCTGGCCAGAGGGGAGATGCACTACGTGATCCCAACCACCACCACCACCAGCACCACCAACACAGCACAGCAAAAGGCTGGAGCCAACACACACACACACACACACACACACACACACACACACACACACACACACACACACACACACACACACACACACACACACACACACACACACACACACACACACACACACACACACAAGCTGAGAACATAGAGTAGCAGCAGCAGCAGCATCTCTGCAACTCATCATCTCCCTCCCCTCTCCTGCTGCTTCACCTGGGGCCTGCTGGCTACTGACCACCCCCCTCTACCTCCAGCTCTTCAACCCAGGGCCGCCGACGGGGGGGTGGACAAACGGTTCATTCCAAGGAAAGGGGTTGCCCGGGAGGATTGGGAGGACCCCGATTTCATTGAACATATTGAGAGAAGGGCTCTTTCAGATTACATTTTCCCCGGACCTGGCAAAAAGCTATCAGCGGGCCTGCTTCCACCCACCACCACCATCACCAGGACCAGCCAGAGCCTTTATAGGGCCCTAAGGAAA
>NC_085864.1:31038782-31063782 GCF_034702125.1 Engraulis encrasicolus | reverse complement strand
GAAATTTAGGTAGGCCTGATTAAATTTAGGGAGGCAATGTTCAAAGAGGTGAATAGCCTACGCTTGTGCGCTGGACTTAACGAGGTAAATGGCATGAGAGAAAGGTGGTCCACCTCTGAAAAGCATTTAAATGCCGGATTAACATGATTAAAATGCCACTATCATCTGAAAGTCGTCCAAATCCAATTTTGCTTTTCTTGCCGTCACAAACGTGGTGCTTTAATTTCCCTGAAACGCATTAGTGGTTAAATCGGAGTCCCGTGCATTCATTACAAGAAAGAAACACGGCCTAAGTAGATCGATTTGAAGTTTTAAATGAGTCACTTGAATTACTTAAAAGCGAGGACTTGCTCCTGCGGTGTAGGCTACTAAAATGCTGTCTCGGATGGACATCGTATATTTCTTGAACAGAAAATCTAATTATACATGATCGATAGTCGACTCGAGTCTTACCGTGCCCTCGGCTCGGCTACACGGGGTACAACAGTCAGTCTTGGAACGGCTCGGTCCATCGGTCAACAAATCGATCATTGTCTACTGTCGTCGACTGTACATTCCAGTAGTAGGCTATAGTAGCCTACCTAACGCAACCCCATGGAAATTCCACACTGACTGTACACGCGTCAAATATTCAACACTGCAAAGTTGCACAATAACATTTACGCGTAGCTAAAACTCGCGCAATGAAGTTCCCCTATGGCAAGGTGCAAGACGGGCTGTTTTGTTTGTGCCATATCATAGGTTATGCTGAAAGAAGCACTAGCTGTTGTTTTGTCCGGTAGGGTACTCACATGGCCGGTGGAACTGTCCGTCTCCAGTTGAGGGGTTCCTTCGGCGATCCGACTCGCGGAGCAGGGCAGGGCATAGTGGCGCAGAAGCGCGAGGTGACAATCTGCAGTAAAGTTCCAGTCAGGATTCGGGGAGGTAGAGGGGGAACGGGACAAGGCACGGAACACGTAGCTTATGCCAGCACAGACCCAGTGATGATTTAAAGATCCTTTCCGCACAAGACCGTAAATCGTTAAGGCAAAAGGCAGGCGAGCGTGGAACTCATCCAATCAAAGTAGCACAGTTGGACAGGCGCGAGATGGGCTTGCGCTGCCAATAAGAGGACACTTCACAGAAACCTCACCTGTCCCGCTCAGGAATTATGGCCACCAGCCTGGATCAGTCCTTACAAAACTGACTTTGTATTTCCCTGCGCTTCGATTCCGCTAGTTGGGGGATAGCCATTGCACTGAACGATGTTACACAACTACCCAGACCTGTAGGCTACGACTCTGGATAATACGTCTAGAAGTGGGCTAACACGCTTTGACTCTTCGTTCAACGTCAACGACTGTATAGAATAGCCTGCTACATGTAGGGTACGCATCCAAATAGTAGTCCACATGTGTATTGTCTGTCTTGCCTTCCTCTAGTTTTGAGTAGCCTAGGAGGAGGAGCATTCAGCTTTCAGTTTCAACCCCGGTTGCGCAACAACTTCCTGGAAGTTTTTTTTTTTAACGTTACGATATGTTGCTGATGATGATGTCTGTCCTCTTTTGTGTCGCTGTAGATAAAAGCGTCTACAAATGTAGGCCTAAATGAAACGCAAGGTAATATAAACTATGAGAAGACTGTCTAGTTGGCTATGTCTTCTTATAGGGTCTATTATCTATTGTTCTGTAGCTTCTCTTCTACTCAGTAGGCCAATAACATTTTTCTCAGTTGTTGCTTATGTTCTCACATTTCATAACTAGGTTCCAGTTTGAATCTAATAAAGTCAAATTGATTCTGGCACTCAATAGTGAGAACATCAAAAATACCATCATCAGTTGAATTGCTGTGGCTTCTCTGGGCCAAAAGTTTTTTTTGTTGAGTTATAAGCCTATTTGTTATATTGAAGTTGGGAGTCTGTAGATGGCCAAACAGTGATGTCTGGGCACCCTGGACACAAGTGCCTAAAACCATTGCCTTAAGTTTCTCTAAGGCCACTTTTAATCAGAGCATTGTGTGTGTGTGTGTGTGTGTGTGTGTGCGTGCGTGCGTGCGTGTGTGTGTGCGTGCGTGCGTGCGTGCGTGCGTGTGTGTGTGTGTGTGTGTGTGTGTGTGTGTGTGTGTGTGTGTGTGTGTGTGTGTGTGTGTGTGTGCGTGCGTGTGTGTGTGTGTGTGTGTGTGTGTGTGTGTGTTTGTCTGTCTGTCTGTCTGTGTGTGTTTGGAGGGGGGCAATCTAATTATCGCTTTCAGTCTCGCTATGCTTTGGCATTCCACCGAATACAACTTTCACTCTACTGCTAAAGACTCACTGACCGCATTTCCCAGACTGGAGGACTATTCCGGAAATCCATGTGATGGAGAAGGGTAGAGGAGGGAGGAGTTCATTAGGGCAGGGGTTTCTAAAGTCCACCAGGAAACTCCCCCCCCCGTCCCTATATCAGTAATTTCCAGCCAAGGCCTCCTGACATGGGCTGTGTCATACTATTTTTTTTCCCCAATGCACTCCCTTTCCCAACTCCATGGAGTCAGTGCATCCCAAAATCCACCTAAGGACAACTGGAAACATAATAAATACATTGTAAAGAAAAAAAATGACAACACAGTCGCAATATCAGACATGCAATAGATTGTTATAAAGCCGTTACTACATAATAGGAATATTAGCCTAATTTTTGGGTTTGTTTCACTTTACTTTAGTTATTTGTTTTATTCAGTTATTCGCTTAGTTTTATACTTTTCCTGCCAACCTTCCGCGGGCCCCTTAGCACCCATTCGCGGCCCGCTATAGGGATCCCCGGTCCCAGTGGTGTAGTCTACTTTTTTATGGTGGGTATACTGTATATTTGGGCATTTTTTGAAGTGGGTATACTGTATATATTTGTGCTATTCAAAACAATGGATCAATCAATTTTAAGTGGGTATACTGAAATCCCTGAAATGTAGAAGTGGGTATAGTCCGTATACCCGCGTTCTACATAGACTACACCACTGCCCGGTCCCCACTTTGAAAATCACTGCTTTAGGGGTCCACAGGCTGCTGCATGATTTCAGACCTCTAACCTATGAGCACAGGGCCGTTGACAGCTTTGACTGGTCCCAGGACAGTAACACTAGAAAGGGGCCCCCCATACCCAGTAATGGATACCCAATTCTGGGGGCCCTTTGTCCCTGTGCCCGGGACAATTGACCCCTTTGTCAACCCCCCTGTCAGCATTCCTGCTGTGCATCTTAGTTCCCTAAGAGCAGTTAGCATTGAATACTATGAAACAAGCATCCTATGAGACCAGCTAGCTGTCAACTGGGCTCTAGGACTCAATGTTAACTTCTAGCTTGGGGGCAAAAATTGCACTGTTATGCTCAGAGAACGGAGAAGTACAGGTGAGAGGTAAAACTCAATCATTTAACTGAAGGAGAGGTGTAATATGAGCTTATTTCCAAAAATGGTACAGTATCACGTTAAAGCTGTAGGCTGGGGGGGCACTGTGGCGCAGCGCGCTAAGCCCCCCCACATTTGGCCTTGCATGCCCACCCTCAGGGACCCCGGTTCGAGTCCGGCCGGGGTCATTTCCCAATCCTCCCCTGTCTCTCTATCCCATTCGCTTCCTGTCACCATCTTCAACTGTCCTGTCAAATAAAGGCATAAAAGCCCCTTAAAAATATATATTTAAAAAAAAATAATAATCATAAAAAAAGCTGTAGGCTGCATGCCACCACTCCCCACCCAAGGTAAAATGCATGAATGTTGGTTGTTAGAAGACACATTTCTGTACACAGGTTTGGACTGCTATTCTGGAGTACAAGGCATCACCTGGTGGGCCGACAGTCCTTACAAGCCAATGTTGTTGTTTTTTTGTTGTTTTTTTCTTATAGACGGGTCTAGAATTTGGGGAGGCCGTGCCAATCCGGTCTGTACATAAATAGTGGTGTCAACAATGATCGATTCAGCGATCCGAATCGATCCGGGGCATGGACGATCCAGGATCGATCCGGCAAGTTCCAGAATCGATCCGGCAATTTTTTTAAGTTTCAATTACTTCCATGGATATTTCGGGAGCAAATGAATGTTAAATCAAATAAAAGTACTTCAAAACAGCCAATAAATTGTTGCTCAGTATCTGACTACTTGTATTGCCTCATCATGATTGATTAAACATTTGCTTTGCTTTCAGTAGAAATGTAATGCATGGCAATGCATTGTAGAATTGAATGGGATCGGATCGGATCGCATCGAATCACTACCGCTATCTCCCGAATCGTGATCGGATCGGATTGTGAGGGCAGTGCCGATCCACACCACTACATACAAATAATCAAAAACAGGGAAGTCAGATACACTGTCATATCTACAATACATACAAGTACATGTCTACTAAATAGGCACAAAAGAAATGTAGGTGCCAATAACAATCCATAGCTTACTGTACCGTAGAATACACTTCCTTACTATGAATACACTTCCTTACTATGAATACACTTCCTTACTAGACAAGAAACACTGTTGATAGCAATCTGTTAGTCTCACCTTCCATTTCCTTGTCTTCTACTTGACTGATAGGAAGGAAGGGAGGGCGGGAATTCCTGCCCTCTGGCCTTCATGTGACATGCTTTCACATTGGTTATTCATAATGACAACTGGCCTTCAGGTGACATGCTTTCACGTTGGTTATTCATAAAGACAAGGTCTTGTAAACCACACAGGGAAGATTACTGGAAGCATATGGGTGGGCTGGTGCCAAAAATGGTGCTGGTGCCTAGAGTGCGAAGGTACACACCCATGATTGTCTGTGTGTATGCTGTGAATAAACGTGTCAGAAAAATGTATGAGTAGGTTAGTGTGTGTGTGTGTGTGTGTGTGTGTGTGTGTGTGTGTGTGTGTGTGTGTGTGTGTGTGTGTGTGTGTGTGTGTGTGTGTGTGTGTGTGTGTGTGTGTGTGTGTGTGTGTGTGTGTGTGTGTGTGTGTGTGTGTGTGAGCTCTGTGTGTGTGTGTGTGTGTGTGTGTGTGTGTGTGTGTGTGTGTGTGTGTGTGTCTGTGTGTGTGTGTGTGTGCGTGCGCTTGCATGTGCGTGTGTGTGTGTGAGAGATATTATTCTTAATGTCTTATTTAAATGTTTTTAGTTAAACTGCACACTGGAGACTGGTCAAACGCAATTTCAAACTTCTGTGCTAACCCTGTTACATAGATGTTTGACAATCAAGTACACTTGACTTGATAAAGTACACTTGACACGCCCATGATCCAAACAGACACAGAGCAAACCTTTCACCACGGTGCCTCTGGCACAATCTCCGGGAGGCAAGCACAAGAAGAAGAAGAAGAAGCACAAGAGAGACACAGGTGTAGAAAGGCCCTTTGGCCCCCCTTGATGTTTTAGTTGGCCGGGGGAGCAGGCTGTGAAAGAAAGAGCACTGTAATGCACTGATATGGCCTTTGCTGCCAAAGGTTGGCACTAAAAGCAGCTTGTGATGCACTGCCTCAGTGGGACGCTGCCCAGCACGCTATGTGACGTTACGGTATGTCAAGATGAGCTGCCTTGTCGAGATGAGCTCCCAATAGTCCCAGCACAAACCCTACACAGCAAAAAAAAAAAGCAGTGTTAGTTCAAGACTTAGAGAGTACTTTTGGACCAAATCCAATGTACAGATAGATAGGATTAAATTGACTCTGCAAGTGTTGAATTACAGTAACACTGTATTTTCACTAGAGATGCACCGGATCCTGATTTTTAGGATCCTGCCGGATACCGGATCCACTGCTTAAGATCCTGCTGGATCTGGAACCGGATACCGGATCCTACGAAAGGGTTGAAACACATAGCCTACTCGCATTCGTGGGCCCTTTTTATTACATTGGCGCAAACTATTTCAAAAACTCATTGGCTTACTACCACACTGCCTGCAACGGCCGCTTCAAAGGGCTTTCACTCCATGCAGCGATTGGGGTTGTGAAAGACTGACTGAAAAGCCTAGGCTACGTAAAAAGTAGAGATGCCCCAGATCCTGATTTTTAGGTAACTGCCGGATACCGGATCCACTGCTTAAGATCCTGCCGGATCCGGATAGTCCGAAAAACCCTATTATCCTGACGGATCCGGAACCGGATCTTGGATCCTGTACATATCTAATTTTCACTGAGTGATCCTAACTCCTAGGGGCACTACAGTAGTGCCGTTTAACCCTTTTGCCCAGGGCCTATGTTACAGTCTTACTGTCAGAATTGTAATGGCTATGTCTTAATCTGATACTTAAAGGAGAAAACGTTGTTTTTTTCACATTGGGCCCTTGATTTCACATTATAACCTCATGTTCTACCCACTTTTGTGTGTTGAGGGTCATTTGGAGCTCTGCCGAAGATATGCGGCCATGAAATTACTTATTATGGGCAATTTTTTGTAGGCACAAACTATGATGTTTTCAAGTTATTCATTACGGTATGCTACCACTCATATTGCGTGGGTGGATAGCTTGTTTGGAAACTTCTGGGTTTTTCGGGTAATATTGTTTTTGAAAGTCTGGTAAAGGCGGATGTGACGTCCTGTCACGAACATCCACCTCAACCAGTCTTTCAAAAACTGTATTACCCCCAATACCCACAAGTTTCCAAAACAAGCAATCCACCCACGCTTTATGAGTGTGGTAATGTACCATATTGAATAAATTAAAGACAACATAGTTGTGCCTGCAAAAAAAAATTGCCCATAGGAAGTCGTTTCATGGATACAAACCAAATATCTTCGGGATAGCTCCAAATGACACACACGTTACAGGGGTGAGTAGAACCTGATGTTATAATGTGAAATCAAGGGCCCAATATCAAAAAACTGTTTTTCTCCTCTAAGACCCTCGGTCTTAGTCACATGTCGTAGTAATTAGGATGAAGTTGAGTATTTTCAGCGAAAAGTGAATAGGCCCGCCGGCGACCCCATCTGCACTAAGAGGCTACTGGCTTGATAGTTCAGCTCGATGGGTAGCTCATACTGACACAACACCAGCACATGAGGCTGGCTAGCTAGCTGGCTGAGGATGAGCTTAGCAACGTAGGGGGAAGAGGCAATTGGAGAGGACAGAGCAGGGCTGGTCTGGGGGAGAAATAGGACCCGGGCACTTTTGGCTTAAAGGGGCCCCATAATTATCGGCGCAGAACTGACACACCAGTGGGCCCTACACCCTCGTGGGCCTCTATTTTCAGAAATGAAAAAAATATATAGGGCCGTATGTATCTACAGTATTTTTTTTGACATTTCTGAAAATAGGGGGCTACTAGGGCATGCGGGGCCCACCGGGAAATGTCAGATGGCCTGTCCAGCCCTGGGACATAGAGGCTGCAGGTATAAGCCATGGATGGCTTCCATTTGCATTTGTGCAGCAAGCCGAGTTATTGACGCCGAAGGGCCATTTATTTCCCTCGGGCTCCGCCAAGCGGCTGTGTGCCTGCCTCCGTTCCTGCCAGGAGCCTCGCGCTGGAATGAAGAGGGACAGCAACTAAGCCTGCCCAAGGATGCTAAGTGGGGATGCTAGACATGTGTGGGAGACTAGCAAGGATACAGTGAGCTTGGAGAGCTGGGCCGGATGTGGCCCGGGTTTAGTTGAGGCGGGTTACGTGTATCTGTAACTCTGTGTCAGCTTTGTGAGAGTGTTGTTGTAGGTCATCGTGTGCCTAAAGCAGTACATGAGAAACATAGAAATTAGAGACAGATTGATTGTGAGGGCGAGTCCGGAGATAAATCCTGGGATCCTGCCAATAAAATGTTGCCGTTTCGATATCTCAAGAGGCACTGAATGAGTCCAACACCTCCACCGAGTAGGTAAGTCAGCAATGCCTGAAATAGAGGAAGACATAGAGGCTGAACATGAGAGGCATAAAGTGGAGGGGAGCCGGCCGGGGCACAGGGTATGGAGTTCAGAGCTATGATCCTGCCAACAAAATGTTGCCTCTCCCATACTTCAAACTTTAACTTCGAACCGAATTCCAATTTTTCAAATTAGTGTACTCAGCTTTAATGACACAGGGAGACAGTAAAATAATAATAGGCTAATAATAATAATAATAATGATGATAATAATAATCATAATAATTGTTCACAGATTTAAAGTAGTAAAACATGACTGTGTTGATTTTAAAACTAAGGATGCAAATTATCAATTAAGTAATTTATCATTAGTTAATTGACCTCATCAATTTAGTTGTTTTTTCCCCCCAAATCTCTCAAAAATCTTCCCAAAGAAAACATTTTTATTGATTAATTTTTAATTGACCTAAAAGTCGATTAACCGATAAATTGTTGACATCCTTTATTAAAACTAAAATTAAATCTTTTCATTTTCTCTTGCTGCTATTCTTTCAAATTACCCCAAGGCTATAGGGTGGCCTATGTATTTCATCTTAAATGCTTATACATTCTATCAATGTAGAAAAAAGGAGACTGGAGTGTTTTGTTGTTGTTGTTTCACCATGTAGAGGTGATTAAAACGGTTATGGGGACTGATTTATCAAGATGGAAATATTTCAAGGTTTTAGCCTTGAATTTCTACAGACACAATTGACTAAGTTTGTAGGTGAGTGGTCTGAGGGGGACCAATTAGTCAGCAAATGACAATGTCATATCAATTGACATGACACCATTTACTGAGTGTTGTGAATGTGTACGCTTGAAACTAGTGGGTCTACTTGTGTTGTGTTTTTATGGCTTCCCGCCAAAGCCGTAATCATTGTTAGTATTTCCTAGAGCAGAGTCTACAAACATCTTCTTCCAGGACGGGTGAAAGAGGGCTTAACAGTTAAAGCATCAGCAAAGACTCATTATAACTTCCTGATCTGGGGTGCATTTCTGGAAGCCATAGTTGCTAACTTTGTTGCTTGCAATGCAATTTCACATTGACAACTATTCAATTTGCTAACTGCTAACAACTACACTTTCGAGAAACACACCCCAGATCATGGAGCCCGTTGCGAATTCGTTAATGATCATATTTTATGATAACATGTATGTAGACCCATGGCACAAGATTCTGTTGCAACATTTGCTGTAAATATTTATGATCAATTATGTTTGACTGTTGGCCATATGTAATGTCATGTAGCCTAATGTACACTATATTCCGTTTTTTCTCTAAAATGTATTTTTGAAAATGATTAATAAAACATTCATAAGAAATAATATATTGTACTGTGATTGCAGTTTCACTGGTTTAGAATGAAAGTACAGTATTTAAGTAATAAATAAATTAATGAAACCATAATAATACTATTTTGTACTAACCACAGCAGTGTGTTAAATATTTCAACAGAGTCTCCGTGCTGAAGCGTTTAACACCTATATTACAGTAACACAACGTGTTGTCCTTATCCAAACACACAGATGTGTCAAAAATGTATTGTTTTGAGTGTTGGCTTGGGTTCCAGATACCACATTTTCGTAGATGCTCACTTTGTGTACAAAAAAAATGCTGAGCGCTGCTGTCATCCCTGGGTCTAGTCACTGAGATTTAGCCCAGCTCGTCTTGATTCTGCAGTTCTTCAATTGTGAACAGCACAGCTTTGGATACCTGTCAGCTGATCCCTATAACTCATTGTCATGGGATGACCACATCATGGTCCAAAAATAAAGGGCAGACTTGATGACTTATTCTGATCACCACTGGAAGTGTGTCACATTGTTGTCACACTGTGCCATGAATAGATCTGTTGCGCAATAGAAACAACCGCACCATTACACACATGCATGCATTCATGAACATGTACACACACACGCACATGCGCACACACACTACACTACATACTACACACACACACACACACACACACACACACACACACACACACACACACACACACACACACACACACACACACACACACACACACACACAGACACACACACACACATACACACACACACACACACACACACACACACACACTACGCACACACACACACACACGCACCAACTTGTTTGAACACGCACCAACGCAAACCGTATTGCATTATATTTATTTATTTCATGCAATGTCGTCTTAACGCAATATCACACCAAATGATCATGAACCTTTGTCCCACAGTGCAGGTACAGGCATGCTTTTAGCCAGGCCTGCTGACAGAGGGGGACAAAGGGGTATGTTGTCCCAGGCCCAGAGAGAGAGGGGGGGGCAGAATTGGGTCCCCATTACATTGTATGTATTGGGTAGGGGGCCCTTTCAGATTACTTTGTCCTGGGCCCAGCGAAAGCTGTCAACGGCCCTGCCTTTAGCTACACAGTGGGTGTGCTGCGCCGCTGTTCAAACAAGCAGTTGCTGCACCCTGCAATAGTCTAATAAGAGAGAGTAGAGAGAGAGTTTCCATTGGCCCATTGTTTCCGGGTTCTATTATTGCAAGGGGGAGGGGGGTGGAAATCNCCCTTTAGGCAGACCTAGGCAGACCTAAGGACTGTTCTATTCAAGGAGTATTATGACACGCCCCTTTAGGCAGACCGGAACCTGGTCACGTTAGTTTCCCATAGAAACCTATTATGTTGGCATATCTCTATACTTAAAGAATCTCTGGTCTAATCTTTACCCGGCAGCAGTGTTGTCAGTGTGATGAGGGCTGTCAAAATGGGTGAGTTGTCTCAGGCCCAGGAAGTGGAGGGGGGCAGAATTGGGTCTCCTCTATATATACATTGTGTGAATTGAGAAGGGGGCCCTCTTGGGATGATTTTGTTGTGGGCCCACTCCAGTGCTACTGGACTTGGTTGTGACACTTGCTCTGTGTGGTGGTTAGCCAGATAGAACAGAGTATTTCACTTTGATTAGGAACAGCTGTCTTCATTTGAGCTGCAGAAAAACCTCTCAAAATTTGCTCTTCAAATATTTTTTTTTAACTTGAGGTTGCTTAAAAGTTTTGTTTGTGAAGCAAACACCGAAAGCTGCATACAGTGGACTACATACTAAATCTGAACACCATTACCATAATTGGTTACGATACTCACTCAATAGGTTGCCAAGACATTTTCTTGAGGAAAAGCTCAATCTTTGGAGAGTTCCTCCTGCAGCTGCCTCTGTCGTGCCAAGCAGAGACCCGATGGCAGTGCAATAGCCTGCCTATACTGTAAAGTGCCACCTGGTTTAGAACACTTTTATGGCCTCCTTTTAAGTGTTCTGGTCTCATAGCAACTGTTGATGCTCTGATCGTTTTGCCCACCCAGAGTTCCCTTCAGCAAACACTAACAGCTTCTGCTTTGCTGCGCCTGCTAAAATTCAACTTTGATCTCATTCCTGATTTTGTTTAGACTTTGTGTCTTGAATAGATGAGTCCTTGGCCAAGAGACCATTACTCATTAAAAAGGTTTTTTTCTGGTTTGCTGGGCTGTTTTCAGGTCAGCTGGTGGAAATAGTGCAGAAGAAGCCATGGGATGTGTAGGAACCATAATACTTTCTTCATATTTTTGGTTTTCATTATGGTCAACTTGATGGTTATTGGTTCACTTTAATATGTGTTTTTGTTTATTTTTTATTGTAGACATGGGTGTGGCGCTGGGCGTGTGTGGTGCGCAATTGGAAGCCCTTTAATTAGTTCCTACCTGGCACCTGCGCTTCAGTTCAGTTTGGCGTGGGGTGAGCATGGGGTTAGGTCGTCCTTTTGTGTACCGCACTTTGCACTGCACTCTCCCACATCGCATGGACCAACTGCAAACTCTGTTAACCTGGAATGATTGCTTTACATTGCATTCGAAAGACTATTGGGGTCTTAAGACTATTGGAGTCTCGTTGATATGGTGAGCAATAAAACGCAAGAAACTGAGTCAAGTGTGTGGACATTTCATCATTCTCAGTGCACGTAAGACAAGTTTATTTCCCCCTGCTTTGCCAACAGTGGCGCTGAACCATATGATCTGGTAGCCGCAACAGGATGGATGAATTAAGAGAACATAACACAAACAAACAGGAAATCCTGGTATGTACAGCACTGCTACACCATACAGAGACCTAATATAGAATCCTAGTATATACTGCACTGCACGTAGGCATACTACATAGTTTTGACAGTACAAATACTACACATTTCCAACAGTGCTGAGGAAGAAGCCATGGGTTTGATAAGAGAAAACACATTATCATAAACAAGCAAGTACAAGTACATCCTACTGTATTTGTGCAACATGGTGAGTTGCTGTGGCTGTGGCTGAGCATCTGCTAAATGAGATACCTGAATCTTTAGTGCTATGCAAAAAGCAAGCCATAAGCACTGTGCATTGGTGAAGTCCTGAATGCATGCCACAGTCATTTGTCCCTTTCTAGAGAACTGAGCCTGATCATTAAGTGGACAAACCCTCTTGTGGATATTGCTTTTAATTAATCAGGGTTTGTTTTTTTATGTTTTTATTTCTTTGCCCTATACAAATAGCAGGTGAAGGATAAGAGATAGAGGCCCAATTACACAGTGCTGAAATATGTAGGCCTACCTGCTTGGAGATGTGTGTGCTGTTGGTTGAACCCAAAATAGTCGAACCCCATACTTTAAATAAACTCAACCGCCGACCATGAATGCTCACCTGCATTAGAAATAATACTACTAACTTATTTTGTGGTTTTGTTTGAACATTATAACTGTTAGGTGTAATGTAATGTGGTTTGATGTTCTAGTCTCCTACTTAACTGTAGGGCCTAAGCTGTGTACATCCATCGCCTCATGTTTTCAACTCAAGCCAACTTTCTTAAATGAGTCATAGTCAGTGAACACACTATCGCTGAAACTCACACTGATGTGTAAGTCCTGACCTCACAAAGCCTCATACATTGTGAGATTAATATCAAATTACACTGTGGACTTTCCGGAAAATATATTGGGAAGACACAATGTTGTTTTTCATGAGAATCAGTTGAGAAACATTTACTGTACGTGCGTAATGTGCTTTAAGCACTGATAAGAGAAGAGTCTCTGCTTTCAGTCACATCAGTGACTCATGCTCTACGCCTGTCAAGGTCAGTGGTTGAACAATCATGTCCAGCTGTTGGTCAGCGAGTACAACATGTGCATAATGATAATAATACTTATGCTCTATTATAATATAATATAATATAATATAATATAATATAATATAATATAATATAATATAATATAATATAATATAATTTAATATAGTCCTTATAGTTAGTCCATTCTTTTTATCATGTCCCTGTCTGCATGACGTTGTTTTGGTATGCAGTGGGGAATTCCCAGGTAAAGGTACCGACATTTTACGCCTATTCATGGGAAATAAATGTATGTGTTCATTTTTCTATGTTAAAAGGTTATGTTGAAAGGTAGTGGAAATAGATCTTACATAACCTGATAGAACATCCTGAAACAGGATACTGCGGTGACGGTTGAGGCGTGTAGATGGCCCACGACATGTCACTTTCTCATCAGGGGTGTGAAAGCAAAAATAACATTTGCTGCGCATGTTGTTTTTTTGCAGGCAAACAGATTAATAATATAAACAGTGTATAGGCCTACCGTACGCTTCCTAATACTTCTGAAAATGTGATAAGGCCACAATGCAGGCTATTTAAACCTCATTTGGCAAACAAAACAGCAATAGTGTAAATGCAGCAGGTTGTGGTGTACAAGTTACACTTTTACATTACCAGAGATGTAAGCTGTGGAGCCTTTCATATAGAGCAGACCAGGTGCTATGAACTACGCCAAAAACAAGGCTATTGGCCACCGGGACATGATATCAAATCAAAGTAAGTGGAACGGAGGTGCTTTGTGGATATCCTCAAGGGTGTGATGCAGCTTCACCTGCCCAGGGACTGCAGATGGAAACTATCTTTAATGGAAACTATCTTTACCTTTATTTTTTAAATCTGACACAGGTCATCGTTTTACTCTTGTATGACTCTTGAGCATAGCCCCTGTTTCAACCAAACTAACTAAACCAAACTAAAGTTGCAGGCACAATGCTTTAGGCATGTACTGTAAGTGTTTGCCACTGCGACTTTGACCATTTCAGAGAAGTCCCCTCTGCAGCACTGTGTTTCTCTCTCCGTCTCCCTCTTCTTCACCCAGGTGTCAAAATTGGTCTTTCTGAAAATACCTGACGATGAGCAGACCTGAGGTGATAAAAAAAATGTTGGAGTTCCCCAGATGTAAAAATCCTCCCACATCAAAAAAGTTCACAAAATGATTGATGTCACACAGTCAATTCAAAAGGGGCATTTGGGATGTTTCGGATATTCAATGGTTGTATAGAATTGTATCACAAATAATAAATAAATGTCCCTGATGTATCACCAGAGTAACAGAGGTGTCAAAAGTAAAAGTACAAGTAAAAAAAAGAAACAGTTTCCTCCCAACTCAAGTAACTTATCTGAGTAACCAGTAGACCTGTGTACTTGTCTTATGATCAGCTACCTCTGCACTGGTTGGATCAAGTTGGTGGTGGGTCCTTGTTAGGTTTTCAGCGTTTTCAGTAACAACACAGTCTATTTATCTATCTATTAGGTACAGTGGAAAAAATGGTGTAACACCAATGTAATGCCATGTGCTAGTGTTGTAATTACACCACAAAAGTACTTTACTTTTGACACCTCTGCAGAGGAATGAAACACACAAGTATTGAAGTGTTTCAGTCTGGTTCATAGGCCTACAAACTCTGTTTTTGGGCTTCATCTTGCCTCTTTGGATGGTACAGAGCTGAGTTTACATTAGGGGTATTTTGTATTTGATTATTGTATTGATCTTTGATTATGGTGCTTGTTTTTATTAAAATCATATCACACCTTTAAATATGCCCTGTGTACATCAACAGCACATGCTCCAAGGAACTCTGCCTTTCACGAAGTTTGCAAGTCACCAGTCCTCATCTTAAGGGTGTGCCATGGAAACGAACAATGACTCACACTAACCGTAATCTGCTGTAACATTACATTACATTCATGGCCGTAACTACTATTGAGGACACAGAGGTCATGTCCTCTGTATTTTTTTAAGTAATGTAAAATTATCTATGATGAAAATCAATATATGATCAACAATGATACATTTAGTTTGTATACACCACCACCATTTATTCTCAAGGCAGTGATTAATGGAAACAAACTTAAGAGTTTGACTGAAGTGTTTGAAGCATTCTAAATGTACAGTGTGCAGCAGGCATTTCACCTCTGTATTTGAAAATGTCTGGTTACGGCCCTGATTACATTTACAGTAAGAGACACTGTTATCTAAAGTTGCAATTTAAGGTGTGGAAATGGGATAATGTGGTTAAACAGCATGACAGTTCTACACAACATTTGACATCGCTAGCAAAATATAATTTGTCTTCAAAAACTGCTCATTATGCTCTTTCACACCCTTTTCCTTCCCATATAGGCCTACGCTACATAAATAGTCGTTAGTACCATGACAATTGTGAAGATCCTTCTCTATTGCTTTGGCTCACTTACATGTATGAAAGCAATGATAAATTAATCTATTTTAAATTAATCCATTCACATGTCACATGCTGCAAAGTGTACAATACAAGCGCACAGGTAAAAAACAATGTAGCCAAAAGGGCTCAAAAGGAATCTAGGTACAGAGGATGTTGTCACAGGAAGTGTTAGTGCTGCTCTTACGCTGGTGACTCACCAAAAGTCCATGTACGTCATACAAGTCATTTGAGAGAAAAGCATCAACATACAAGTAGTCTATACAAGGGGATCCCAAACTTTACCATGAAAAATATACCCATATACCAACCAAGGCCCCCCTTACATCGTCACGCTATCCTATTTTTTCTGCTCACCCCCTTTCACGGCCATAGTCTATGTGTGTGTCAGTGTCCCATTGGGATGTATAAAATAACTATAATGTTCATGATTGCAAATGATTGTTATGCAGTTTTTGACTTGATGTGGATATTGCTTAGCTGATTGTGGTTTATTTTTGTGAACTTCAAACAATTATTTATTTTTACGTGCTATATGACGTTACTGGACTGCATAATCAACCTTCCCACACCTACATACTCATCTGCACTTTTTTTTTCCTATGTTGAGGCTGCTGATATGATATGCCAACTCCACCCCCACCAACTCCACCACCCGTGAACACTGCTGCTACCCCGGTCCCCACTTTGAAAACCACTGGTACCACATCCTGTAGCAGCTTCGTGCGCGTCTCTGCCAGGATTCAGCAATGCATGGGGCAATCATGTATTCAGAGCTACTCCGTCAAATGAGAGTGTGTGTTGATGACCACAGAACACTTATTTCCTTGCCTGGTTACCACCTGATCTAATCACAAGTGACGTAGTCGTCATACTCTCTTTCAGATCGAAACGATTGTATAGAGCCAAAGGCTCTGTGGGAGTTTCCAGGCTACTAATTTCCCGTCCTGCACAACAAATTCCAAACAGATGCTCTATTAGAATTATGCCATCCATTGATAAAGCTGGCAGGTTGACTTGTCCAGACTACACATTACTGAAATATGTTGTGCTAGATGGATATCCGACAACACAGCAGAAATGCCTGCCAGAAGAAAAGCTACCATTATGGCCAATTTAATATCCAGGGTATTTGAAACAAGCACCCATGACCCAAGCTATGACAACAAGTTATTTTCGGGAAATAACTACTCTTAAATTTGCTGAAGGTATGCAATGTTATGAAAATCAAAGAAGATAAAATGCTATCTACATAGCCACAGCATAACTCCTCAAGGGACAATAAAAGTACTGTGGGAAAATGTATTACAGCTACAAGTAGGGTTACTGTATTTCTCCATAGGTTTGGCTCATTTCTTTAATCCGGCCGAACAGCCTTACAGTTCAACACAACATTTTAGATCACTAGCAATATACGCATATTTAGTCTTCAAAACTGCTCATTCATACTCATTCATGCCCTTTCCCATATAAATAAATAGTCAGTACCATGACAACTGCATAGATCCTTCTCTATCGCTTTGGCTCATTTTCATGTATTCGATTAAAGCAATGATAAATTCAATTCGGTGGGCGTTGCGATCAAAATCCTACTGCTCCAGGCACTCCACAGAGAAGCACGACCAGACTACTGTAGTGGAGCCTATCCTTTGGCGGAAGTACGTAGGATGGCTCGCGAGGCTAGTAAGTGCCATCCCTTAAAAGGAAAAATCACAGAACACCAGTCCAGAGACCTATGTAAGAGCACTAGAATTAAGCAGTCTAATGGCTTCAGGGTACAGGCTATTAGAAAGGCTTGTAGTTTGTGCCTGTAATGACGTGTATCTTCTGCCTGACGGCAACAGTTGGAACAGGTGGTAAGCAGTGTGGTGACAGTCTTGCAAAATATTTTGCACTCTTTGTAGACAGTGTGTGGTGTAGATGGTACCTATCTCTGGGAGAGGTGTCCCAGTGATTCTCTGTGCCGTTTTCACCACACGCTAGAGTGCCTGCTGGTCTGCTTTTGTGGAGCCTGAGTACCACACCAAAGACCCATACATCAGAATGCTGCTGATCACACAGTTGTAAAAGTTTACCAGCAGCGGTCTGGGGATGTGATAGCCTCTTAACTTCCTCAAGAAGTAAAGTCTTTACTGGGCCTTACCCACGGCTGAGGCTATCTGTGTACCCCAGGACAGATCATCAGCCACAGTCACCCCCAGGAATTTAAAGCTGTTGACTCTCTCCACCACCTCTGAGCCGATGGAGAGGGGTCTGTGAGGGGTCTTGTTCCTCCGAAAGTCTACAATAATTTCCTTGGTCTTTTTGGTGTTTAGGGCCAGGTTATTGTTGTCACACCATGATGCCAGATGTTGTACCTCATTCCTGTAGTCCGTCTCATCGTTGTTTGTTATCAGTCCAAGAACAGTGGTGTCATCAGCGAACTTGACGATATGGTTGGAGGTGAAAGAGGCAGAGCAGTCATGGATAAACAGGGTGTAGAGCAGACGGCTTAGAACACATCCCTGGGGCGCACCGGTGTTGATGGTAATAGTGGATGACATGTGATCACCTACTCTGACCCTCTGTGTGCGATCAGAAAGAAAATCCACAATCCAGTTGCACAAGGTGGTGTTTAGTCCCAACTGGTGTATTTTGGAACAAAGACTGTAAGGCCGGATGGTATTGAAGGCCGAGCTGTAGTCCACAAAGAGGAGACGTGCGTACGTATGTGTTCTTTTGGTCCAGATGTTCCAGGAGTGTGTGACGCACAATGGCGATGGCGTCCTCTGTGGAGCGGTTTTCCCTGTATGCGAACTAGAGATGCACCGGATCCTGATTTTTAGGGTCCTGCCGGATACCGGATCCACTGCTTAAGATCCTGCCGGATCCGGAACCGGATACCGCATCGTACGAAAGGGTTGAAACACATAGCCTACCCGCACACGTGGGCCCTTTTTATTTTATTTTATTTTATTGGAAAAAAAGAGGTGCAGGAACCCTAATCGGTTCGAAAATAGGCTACCATCCAAGAAGAAGTGCAGGAACCCTGATTTCTCATCAGTACCAAATCAGTACAAGTCACGATTGTGTAGGTCTATTGCCTGCACGAATTTTGAAAAACTTGTTTTGAGCGTATAAAATGTGGAGCACGAGATAAGCTGTGCCGGAAGGCTGATGATGAAAATGACGAGTCCCCCTCCACTTCAAGCACTGCACTGGTGGATATCAGATGACGAGTCCCCCTCCACTTCAAGCACTGCACTGGTGGATATCAGTCTGGGCAGGAGTGTCAGCCTGGGTCATGTAAGGCCACCTGAGAACTCTGATGAAGAATATGGCCATCCTTGAGGCCATCCAACCCCCCACCTTCTCCCCTCCCTTCTTCTGCCCAGATTACTCACACTATACTGCTGCCAAAGTGCTCCCCAGGTGCTCTACCAGCACAGATGGCACCAAGCACACTATCACTCCAACACGACACAACTTCAGCTGCTCCTCGCTCCACACCGCTACCTCTCCAGCAGGTGGATTTGTTTTGATTGTACAGCTTCAACATTCTCCACTGTTGCTTGTTTTAATCCTTTCCATTCATTGGCCAAATTTTAGACATTTGTTGTCATTTTTGGTTATTGTTATTAATGTCTTGTCTTTTTTTTACATTTCCCTATCACTGACATTTTTTTGGTAGCTACCACTTCCTCTGGACTTGACTGATGGTTGATGGTCTGTGGTTGATGGGCGCTCAATCGTAATTCATCTCAAGTTCAATTGCATTTTCAGTGTCATTTTCATATTGATTCAAATCTCTACCGCTAAACTAAGCAGGACACTTGGGTTTCAGCAGATGGTTTAGTAAGTCTCGGCAGTGGTTTAAATCTGCTTTTGCAAGGAGAGGGGAACTCTTCTTCACTCACACTGGTCAATATCTCCGTCTACTGTATTACCATTAATACAGTGGCAGAGAGAGCTCCGCTCAACTGTGGCTGCCTGTAGGTTATTGATATGAGGCTGATGATGTGAGGTGGAGGAAGAGGAGGAGGAGGAAGAGGAGGAGGAGGAAGAAGAGGAGGAAGAAGAGGAGGAGAAGGATGAAAAAGAGGAGGAAGGGGATCAAGAGGAGGAGGAGGAGGAGGAAGAAGAGGGGAAGGACTAGGAGGAGGGGAAGGATGAAGGTGAGGAGGGGGAGGAAGAGGAGAAGGAGGAGGAAGAGAAGGATGAAGAAGGAGGAAGAAGAGGAGAAGGAGCAGAAGGAGGAGAAAGAGGGGCAGGATGAGGATGAGGAGAGGAGGAAGAGGAGGAGAAGGAGGAGGAAGAGGAAGAGAAGGAGCAGGAGGGGGAAGAGGAGGAGAAGGAGGAGGAAGAGGAAGAGAAGGAGCAGGAGGAGGAAGGGGAGGGGTAGAATGAAGAGGAGGAGGAAGAGCAGGAGAAGGAGCAGAAGGAGAAGGAAGAGGGGCAGGATGAAGATGAGGAGGGGGAAGAGGAGGAGGAAGAGGGACAGGATGAAGATGAGGAGAAGGAAGAGGGGCAGGATGAAGATGAGGAAGGGGAGGAGGAGGAGGAAGAGGAGGAGGGGGGGGAGGAGGAGGAAGAGGGACAGGATGAAGATGAGGAAGGGGAGGAGGAGGAGGAAGAGGAGGAGCAGGAGGAGGAGGAAGAGGGGCAGGATGAAGATGAGGAGAAAGAGGAGCTGAGCTCCAATCCAATTTAAACTCTTCAGCCGAATCTCAAGTTTTCTGCCAACAGTTCATAACACACTGACCACGTTAAAGGTAGTCATTTTGTATCCCTTGTGACGTGTCTCAAACTGGAGATTTGGGTGATATCTTGCCGTCTTACATCTTGCAGCATTACATGTTTCCTGTCAGAAAAGCCAATCAAGGCCCTGTCTGCCGTCTGCCATGAGGCCGACCCGGGTTCGATTCCCGGCCCAGGTCATTTGCCAAGCCCTCCCTGTCTCTCTCCCCATTCGCTTCCTGTCCACCTCTCATACTGTCCTGCCAATAAAGCCACACAAAAAAAGAAAAGCAGATCAATACAAGCGGATACTTCACATGATATGCTCAACGGGTAATATTGGAATGCTGCATTCAACAACATTCACAGCCTAAATGGCACCACACAGGTGTACTGTACTTTGAATTGATTTAAAACTATGATTAGTTTATGGCCTTTTCCCATGAGGATACAAAGAAGGTTTTTGTTCTCTTTTTTTCTGAACAAATCAATGTGTCTTCAAAGTCCCTCTTTATTAGGGTCACCTAAAATTCCTTCAGACCTACACATCGTCCTCAGCAGAGGTGACAAACAAATTGTCAGTTTGCGTACAAAGCCAAATGGCTGAGTCGGTGTATTTCTTCACCACACTGCGTGTTCTTATCAAGATGAAGAGGCTTCCTGACGCGCTCCGGTGGGCTCCGATAACATCTGTACGTGGAAGATGAATGAAGAGCTTGCGGTTAAAAGCGCGGTGGTGCAGAGCCAAGTGCATTCAGTATCATGCTCTGACCTGTGTGTAGAGCTGAGGCGGTCGTGTGGTGAAGACGTAGTTTAGCCCCATTTTGTAATTATTAGTAGCCTAAATGTAGGCCTACATGACATTGCTTTTATTACCACAAACTGACATTCCTTTCCTTACCACTAGCAAACATAATAGGCCATCCTGAGGCAGGTCTCACAGCATGCAGCCTGTTAAAACATGCAACAACATGTAGGCAACACCAATGCACCAAAACACACAATACATAGTGTACACTGTAGAGGTTTTCTACAAAATTAAATGCAGGTAGCCTACACAGCGTACCTGAACAGAGGTCACGCGTCAAAGTAAATCTGTCCTGTTTCTGGTCACTGGTTCCCAGCCTTATTTAGCCCGGGACCTCATTTTGACATCCCAAATTTCTGGGGACCCCATACACATATTTTTCACGTGACTGAAAAAAAAGACTGAGCTAACTGCAGATATTTCTGAAGAGATATAAGATTGTATGTGGTATTTCAATCAGAATATTAATTAATTCATGTTATTATTAGACATTCCAGGCGAACCCATATGGGGTCCCGATCCCAAAATTGCAAACCTCTGGTTTACAGTAGCTCTTGACCCATTTTAGCCGAAGCCCTTTTTGGGAAAAGGTGCCCTCTCCCTATTAAAACCTAAATACCTCAGCCTCCAAAGCACATCAAAACATTTAATAAGTTGCATTAAAAAGCTAGAACCTTCATTTTGCACTAGAACGTGTTCTTTCAGCTCTAACTTACACACATGTTTAATAAAACAGCTCAAATGTCAAGAACCTGAATGCAGCGTATATGTCGCTCCAGGACACAATGGGTTAAAGGAGGTGTAATGGTCCATCTTGTGGTCCTTCAACACCACCTACTGGCTGCACATGGTTTTGCTACTTCACAGTAGGAGGGCTGAATTCACACAGTCATGAAAATAAAGGGTTCCCATTTGCCCCTAAGCCAAAAAACCTAAAAAGACATGTAGAATCCACAATTTCAACATCTTAAAAGCTTTCTGCCATAAAGTGACATATAGCCTGTAGGCAGGCCAACACACAATACATTTTTGTATGCAATAGAAAGAAGACCTTTACAGAAGTGCCTGAGGACCTCCAGAGATGTAATAAATCAAACCATGGCTAATACATTTTTCTCCTGCTTTAATGCTGACAGGGACCGAGGAACAGGAGGGCACGTGATGCCGTAACGTTTTAAGATGTTCTCACCTTGGCTGGCTGCCGGTTTTATCCTCCTTTTCACGTTCAAAAGGCATTATATGGCGTTCAGCACTCTGGGTCTGGGTCTTGACAGACTCTTCAAGAATGTTATGAGGGAACCTTTTTTCTGCCCTTGAACACTGGAACCATCTATGTCAAGAAACAAGCAAATGGATATTGTTTTGTTGTTGGCTAGGCGGTAGGTCTTAGGTCTCCAAGAAGGATGTCTTTTTCAACTTACATGTACAATTAGCCTACATTACATTACATTACATTACATTGCATTGCATTTGGCAGACGCTTTATAACCAAAGCGACTTTCAAAAGAGGACGTAATCAAGCCAAAATCACAAGCAAATACAAAGTGCACAGGAGATATACAGAACAACAAGTGCAGTTACAAAGAGGGTTTTTTTTTTTATTTTTTATTTTTTATTAAGAGTAAATAACGAGTACACACACACACAAACTAAACTAAACTAAACATCATGTCCGGAGTCTGCCCTGGGGCAAGATTATGATTATATATTTAGTTATAGGTTACTAAGTTTGTAATTTCTTATTACTAATTGGCTCTTAACATGTTTAAAAATATAATACAATATACTACAAAGGCAGGCTAACATACACATATTTTGTTACAACAGTTAATACTGGGAACTGACTTGATGATGTGATCTTATTGTCTTGGTGGAAAACCTTGACACACGACTTTTCTCCTAATGTTTCACTTTTTTACCTTATTTCCTGGGAAATGACCACAGGCCAGAATCGAACCCGTTAACCCTGGAGTAATAGTACAGTGACATAGCAGTTTGATCCCTAGCCAAGGCCACACGTCAACTATACAGACATTTTTGTTTTCTGTGATCACAAAATCAGGGCAGTCTGTCTTTGTAGGAAGGCATAATTGGTCCTTCAACGCCAACTCCACATTTTCTGTTCATGTTATTATATTACATTACATTACATTACTCTCAGCTGATGCTTTCATCCAAAGCAACTTACAGTATATTGTTTCTTTCACTGCTATCTAAACTAACTTTCATATACATGCCAGTGTGTATTCTCCCCAAACATTATATTTTGGTGATTATGACCTCAGCTATAATAGGCTTTGGATAGTCTCTGCCGGATATGATGTAATGTCATGTAAATTACATCTCTGAACTGGAACAACTTCTGTTTGACTTCAGGGGCCTCCACTGACTTAGGTTGACCAGCAGAGGGCGCTCCAAGTGCACAGCAGCCAAAGCCGTGGCTCATCTGCACCGCACACTTGTATTGAGTCGGTTTGCACACCCTTTGTTGAAGATAACCTAAATTCCAAGCAGGGTGATTCAATAGAGACATGAACACAATATCTCTCTCTCTCTCTCTCTCTCTCTCTCTCTCTCTCTCTCTCTCTCTCTCTCTCTCTCTCTCTCTCTGTGTCTCTCTTTCTCTCACTCTCTCTCTCTCTCTCTCTCGCACACACACACACACACACACACACACACACACACACACACACACACACACACACACACACACACACACACACACACACACACACAGAGAGAGAGAGAGAGACAGAGAGAGAGAGAGAGAGAGAGAGAGAGAGAGAGAGAGAGAGAGAGAGAGAGAGAGAGAGAGAGAGAGAGAGAGAGAGATTATTGGAGAGAAACATGTTTTGGATGTAGACCAGACATTCTTATTCTGGCTCTAAGGAAGTGAGCCTCTCTAATCAGTGGATACTGCAGCTCTCAGGCACCGATACTGAAGCACAAGCACAGCATCCACGCTGATACGTGAGCATTCATATCATTGATAGCGATCCGGATCAGGATCCGGATCCGGATCCAGGATTTAAAAAAAAAAGATTCTTCACCACTGCAGGATAGGGCGAATTTTGACATTCCAGTTTCAAACCTTCCTTGGCGGGGGTCTGCACTCTCTGAGTGCATTTCTTGCTTACTTACTTACTTAACCCCGTCACGCCATTCGGCGCATAGGGCAGCAACAAAGTCTCTCCACTTCGATCTCCACTCCACTCCACTGAGTGCATTTCTAGTTGTATGATATTATATTAGATGCAGCTGGATGTGTTTCAAGCCTGGAGCCTCGATGACAACACTCGCAAAGGCAGTGGGAAAGTCACTGTCTCTGTCATCCGCAGTCCTTGAGCGGAGAGATTTATATCTGAGAAAGTGATAGAGAAAGAGGGAGGGAGAGAGAGAGAGAGAGAGAGAGAGAGAGAGAGAGAGAGAGAGATTCTCCTGAACACAGTGGCTCATTGTATTCTCTTTCCTCTTACTGTGCAGGTGGCATCAGTTCCTGAGTCTCGTCATCACATATTTGGCCAAAGGAGTGTGTCAAGGTTTGTGGAGATTGGATGTACTGTACGGCTGTAATGACCCAAGCTCATAAGCAAACACACTCACACACACACTGTACAAACACATGGGTGCACACAGTGGCGTGCACAGACATTTTTGAGGGCAGGTGCTCGAGGGAGGGCAGGGGGCATGTGGAACTTCCAGCTGCCTTACTAGACTATAGAGGCTACAGCAGGGCTATTCAAATGGCGGCCCTGGGGCCAAATGCGGCCCTCGGACAGCAAAGTTCTGGCCCCCCACAAGCCCCTCGAAATATGGCATCTTTTTTCTGAATTTAGAGATAAAGTGTACAGGTTCTGTATCAAGCTGAAACAGGACACAGGACGTTAAAATTCAGGAAATTACATCTAAGAAATTCTAAACTTTCTGGGGGAGGACCCCCAGACCTAACCCGGTTCTCACGCAGGCTACCCCAGACCCCCCACCTCAATGAAGTGTCCCCTAGTTTTTTCATTGACAGTCGGCAACCATAATATATACGTATAATTCGGCCCCTTTACTGGTAGGAATTTGAAAAACTGGCCCTCGATGACATTTAAATGAATACCCCTG
>NC_085864.1:31033782-31036282 GCF_034702125.1 Engraulis encrasicolus | reverse complement strand
CTAACTATACAGTAGTACTACACTACTATAACAGTGCACAGGGCCTTTAGTAATACATTACGACTTGATCATTGCCATTCTGGTAACAGCTCATTTATAATGCCGTGTCTTAAAGTGATATTGTCCCATTTTTGGAAATAAGCTTATTTTACACCTCCCCTTGAGTTAAATAATGGGGTTTTACCGTTCTCCTGTACTTTCAACCGTTTTCTAGTTATGGCAGTGCAAATGTTACCTCCATGCTAGCAGTTAACATTGAGTCCTATGAGACCAGCTCGCGGCTAACTGGTCTCATAGGACTCAATGTTAACTGTTAGCTTGGAGGTAAAAATTTCACTGCCATAACTAGAAAACGGTTGAAAGTACAGGAGAACGGTAAAACCCCATTATTTAACTCAAGGGGAGGTGTAAAAAAAAGCTTATTTCCAAAAATGAGACAGTATCACATTAAGGGGTTAAAAGAGGAAAAGAAGGTAGTACATGGGAAAAGGAGAGAGAGATTCTGATATATGAGATATACAGTACCTGCTATACTACGATCTGCTGGGCTGCACACAGACACGTGCGAAAACAGATAAAAGGCAAAATGGAGAAAGCAGCGTCCTACTTACTGGAATGTGCAGGTGGAGGATTTTGTGTTATTTTCAGAGGATGAGCTGTATGTTTCTTCTTTTCTCTCTCTCTCTCTCTCTCTCTCTCTCTCTCTCTCTCTCTCTCTCTCTCTCTCTCTCTCTCTCTGTCTCTCTCTCTCTCCCTCTCTTGATCGGATGGATTGAGTGTGTCAGTTGAATGTGTCGGGGTGTGTAGGAGAGCATTAAGCCGCCTATGCAGTCAGAACTGAGGGAGGGCTGAGCGCCAGAGCTGGACTGGGGAGGAAATAGGGCCCGGGCACTTTTGGTTTAAAGCCCCCTCCCCCCACCCCAAAGAACTGACTCACCAGTGGGCCCCGCACCCTATTGTCAGAAATGTAAATGTTTCTGGAAATAGGGGCCCACACGGGTGCGGGGTCTACTGGGAAACGCCCGCTATGTCAGATGGCCAGTCCAGGCCTGCTGAGCGCTGGCAAAGGCATATTCAGTTACAGCAGATTTCAGGCCTTAACGATAGCTTAAGACTCACCAGGGTGCCCCTGGCATAAAGACCCCAATGGAGGAAAAGAAAAAAAACACCAAGGCAGAGATAGGATAGCTACACCAGAGCACACTTGATTCCTTAGTGTTACAGTGCTAAGTATGGATTAATATATTACATGACATTGCATTGCATTGCATTACATTACATTGCACTTATCTGACACTTTTATCCAAAGTGACTTGCTTAAGGGCACTTCGGCCATGGATGGAGATGTATGGGGGGTGGGGGGGGGGGGTGGGGGGATTTGTAAGGGTGGCATCCGATCCAGCAACCCTATCTCAAGCTAAACTGGCCCTCAGTGAAGTTACTTTTAATTGAATACCCCTGCTATAGGACCTATCTCACCTGACAAGCTGAAGACAGGAAAGAGAAGGAAGTCTTCACTCTTCACTGGGGTGCACAGGCATTTTGGGGGGCAGGTGCACAGCGTGGGGGTGTGTGGGGTGGGGGGGTACATGTGTAATATTCAGCTGCATTACTAGGCTATACACTGTAAATTCTGCAGTGCTCATTTAACACTTAGAGAGTTGATTTGACATCATTTGGACCTAAATGAACTCTCTAAGTGTTGAATTAACACCACAACATTTACTGTGTAGAGTCTACATATTGTGTTGGGTCATTGTTGACACATGCTTTTGATCGTCAAGAATTCATAATCAATATAATCATGTCAACATGGACCAGAGTGCATTGTGACTTAAAATTAAAAAAGAGTTTTCAAAAAAGGGCATTTTGTCCAGTAGGGAAAAGCGGCAGGTGCTTTAGCATCTCGTCCCTATCTGTCTGTACACGCTTCTGGATGTCTTAACACAGAACACCTTTTTTGAAGTGAAATGACAGGCTGTGCTGCTGGAGGACCATGTTTGAAGAAGGGGGGGGCGGGGGTGGGGGGTAGGAAATCTGTCAGGCTGTATAAGACGGCCATGTTTTAGAACAAGAGCTAAATAAAGACTAGGCTTTTCAAAGGACTAGGTTAAAAACAGCAGCTCGAACGAGAGTGGATTTCTCATGTGTGGGGATGTGGGGCAACATCAGTGATGGACAGGCAGCATGCAAATTGGATTCGTGTGGGACGGATGGCTTGTTTGTGGTTATAGAGCACGTAGCACATTTATGCTGCATTAGCAGACAGGGTGCCGTTTCTGAAAACAAGTGTGCTGTTAATGCTGTCAAAGCCCTGATGAAGACCAGTGTGGTCCAAACATGGCTTTTTAAATTCACTTCCTCTTTTTTCGCTTGAAGTTGCCTAATCCCCTTTTCTGTTGAAGTGTTCTGTTATAACCACAGGGCAGAGAGAGAGAGAGAGAGAGAGAGAGAGAGAGAGAGAGAGAGAGAGAGAGAGAGAGAGAGAGAGAGAGAGAGA
>NC_085864.1:31021282-31028782 GCF_034702125.1 Engraulis encrasicolus | reverse complement strand
GGGCCCAGCTGTCAGCGGCCCTGACTATACTCTGTATCAATCTATGAGGAACTGTAGAGCCCAACCAGGTCAGTAAACTCCAGAGTGAGTCCCAAATCCTCTAATAATATGTCAGAAGTTTATTCACTGGGAAAGACAGTGCCTCCAGGCTATACTCTTTTAGCAGGTTTACTACCTCTGCGTTAGCATACCCTGGTGAGAGATTAAACCTAGAGGGTCTTTAAAACCCCTCTAACCCCAGGCGTTTTTTGTGCAATACACTACCCTACCATAACTTTTACAATGTGTGTGTGTGTGTGTGTGTGTGTGTGTGTGTGTGTGTGTGTGTGTGTGTGTGTGTGTGTGTGTGTGTGTGTGTGTGTGTGTGTGTGATTGCTGTTACTCAAGTGTGTGCTATACGTTTATGGCAAAGTACAAAAACGTGTATTAGTTCTTTGTGTATATTTTTTATTTGTGTATTTTAAGCTGACAAACACCTTAATGTCCTTCTGGATGAATAAAAGTACTCTACTCTAATCTGCAAATAGATTAGGAAACCATTCCCTAAATTGGTGAAATCTCTGAAGTGCACAGGTGGCACATCAAAACAAGGTGATTTCACAAACGTGTGAATTCAGTGAATGCTTTGAAAAAAAAATGTTTAGATAACCCAACACATTGTGTGAAAAGGTGTCTTCATGATGTTGTACGGGGGTATAAAATGCATTGCATAATGATGAAACATTATACTGGTGTTTTTGCTCTGATTTATCATTTCCAGCCTGGAGGCATGCAGGGCTTTATCACAAGTAGATGAAGGTTTGGGTGGAGATAACTAAGCCTTGCTGTATAAATCAATAAAAAGGCAACAGATCGTTCAATGGTTTCGTAATATTTTTTTTATTTTTTAATGATATTTTTCATCCTGCTGCTTATATTGAATGTTTTTTCCCCTAGTTAATAATGCATATGAATGTGATTCAATAATAAAGGTGCATTATGCTAGCAAACACAAAATCCAAAAAAAAATTTGAAATAAATCAATGAAGACTAAGAAAGTCCAGGTCAGGCGAGAAGACCACATCAAAAAAGATGGCAATAAATGTCAAACCCCTGCGTGCGGCGACAACATGAGATCCTCCAGCAAGTAGGGGGCGATACTGAGATTGAGGGAGTGTCCAGTTCTGTAGCTGTGGCCAATGAATGACAAGACACACACCCACAGGAAGTCACTGCTGGAAGCCCCGCCTCCTTTTGTTTACCCAGCATGCCCTGCAGATGGACCCGTGCCTGATGCTGGTGCCGTTTCCCCCTGATTTTTTTTGTTATTTCAATTTTATTTCAATTATTTTGGAAGACATTTGTTATTTCAGAGGCGTAGACTTAAAGAGTCCTGCGATTGGGGGGGGGGGTTGACCCCTCTCCTCTGCTTCTGTTGAGGCCACGCCCACAAGAACAATGGGCCAACCAATCACAGATGGCGTCTGTGATGCCGTACCTCCTTTGCGTCTCTGTGCTTCCTGGATCGACTAAATCAAAGTGGAACACTGACTGTGTGTTTGCGTGCATGTAATGTAAATGGGTTGGACGCGTGCATGTGTGTGTGTGCCAGCATTTGTGTGTATGTGTGTGTGTGTGTGTGTTTGAAGATGCCTGAAGATGTCCCAAAGATGACCAGCAATGAATGATGACATCATATGGCAGGCGTGAAAGGTGTGGGCTGATGGGAAGTGTATTTTTTACATTTTTTATATATTTTACTTTTTTTACGTGAGTAAAGGGCAGTGCATATTCGCCTCCGAGGCACCCGGCTGGCAGCACCTGACCGATTTGGGCCTCGCGTGGACAGTCACAGGCTCAGCCATCATCGTCTGCTATTATTGCAGCAGTCCAAGGGCCCTGAGCTCCAACAACTCACCTCCCCCCTAAAATCATTGACACTATAGGCCCATTCATGCTCTACGTTTCTTACATAATTCGTAATAATCAATACCGTCGTACTTCTGAGCTTTTTCCAGTTCCAGTTTCTGGTTTTCTTTCATTTTTGTGTCAAACGAAATCGACCGTTTGGACGCTTGAAACACTCTATACGTGTCCGTATTCATCTCACACGTGGGACATGAATGGGCCTCAACACTGCGTCCCCCCGCTATAATAACACAAACAAACAAATAACAGATTGGCATCATCGCTGACGGACCATCAGACAAACAAACTCAAGCAAACAGTCTATACAGGCCTTAAGAGACGTACGTAGCAACGATTAGCAACGGTAGCTAAAGCTTTCATGCTAATATAATCCATCCATCGGGATGCTGTTCAGGTTGAGAGAGTTGAGAGAGTTGAGAGAGCACCTCGAAATCCTTCAACCGGGTTTACATGGCGAAAATTTAAAAAAAGAGAAAACTTTTTAACTTTCTTAACCTGAACATCAACGAGTTTATTACTTTTAAGATATTTTACTTTCAAGAGATTAAAACGGGACAGGACAAGCAGAAGGCTGTATTATCATCATCAGTTCCACAGGTGCTTTCTCTCATTCTGAGAGGGAGGGATGGAGGGAGTGATGGAGGGAGAGAGGGAGGGATGGAGAGAGAGAGAGAGAGAGAGAGAGAGAGAGAGAGAGAGAGAGAGAGAGAGAGAGAAGGAGGAACATGGCCAAATCAGGCTCAGGAAGGGCAGTCTGTGCTTTTGGCAGGAAAGGAAAACTAGAGAACCTGGAGAGAGATCGAGAGAGAGAAAGAGAGAAAAAAAGTCCCAGATTGCACATCAGGTAAGTGCTTTAAAAGAATGCGTAGACATGGACAGGGTTGGGGAGCGTGAGCGTGGACCTGTGGAGGATGGAGTGCGGGTGGTTCGTGGGGTGGACTGAAGAGGGAGGTGCATGAAAGGGGGGGGGAGCAGTTCATTCGAGCATTCACCAGTCCATCCCAAGATTGTTCAATGTCTTCCATGCATTTCCAGAACATGGGGAGTAGACAGAGGAGAGGGAGGGGGAGGAGGAGGAGATTGGGCACAGTTCTCTTTCCATTCATGGCCTACAGTAAGACATCACAGATCAACAGCCGCCAATCAATCAATCAATCAATCAATCAATCAATCAATCAATCAATCAATCAATCAATCAATCAATCAATCAGTTAGCTGCATTGAACGACGTACGAGAACATTTCTGACAGTTCCTAACATGCATTGGGGAGCAGAACGATCAGTACGCTAAGGCTGCACCCCCCCACCCCCCACCTCCCAAAAAAAACAATATGAATGAATGTCCCCAATGATATACATGATCCATATCAAAACCCTCTGCCCCACCCCTCAAATAAGACAACAAAAAAAAGCCAAAAGTTCAAACAATACAGATGACAGAAGAAAGAGACAAAAGACGTCATAAGCAAATGACTGAATACTTTCTTGATGATTGTTAACAACACAGAGAAGCGTGTGAAAGTGCAGCTGCATTCATGAATCAAGGTGTATGTGTGTATGTATGTGTGTGTGTTTTCTTTTCTACCATGGCTTAAAGCTTATTTTTTTTCAAAGCTTAAAATTCAAAAAATCATTGTTTACATCGTCATGGGAGGAAGAGGAGAACGATGAGGAAGAAGAGGAGGAGTAAGGAGGAAGATGGTGGACATCCCAGTGCCCGTACAGCAGGCTTTTTGCATAAAATGTAAATTCATGTCCTGATTTCCAAATATTTCCCACCCCCGTTTTTTTTTCTCTAAAATATTTCACAGGCAAGAATTCCATTTTTTGTTTGTTGTTCTTCTTTCCTTCTTTTCCTTCTTTTTTTCTGTTTTTCTGTTTATTTTGTTCTTTTTTCTTTTTTTCTTGTCTTGTCTGGGTTTTGAATTTTGTTTGTGTGTGTGTGTTTTGTAGTTGTCTTCTGCTGTTGGCTTCTTGTTGATGTCTGTGTGTTGATTGGTTGATTGGTTTTGTTGGTTGATTGGTTGGTCGTTGTTGTTGTTGTTGATTGCTGTTGCGTTGTTTTAGAATTCTCTTGACCAGGGTGTAAGAAATGGAGTTCGGCTCCAAGGGGGGGGGAGGCGTTGCTCTTCACTGAGCTGTTGTGTGCTGTGCTGTGCTGCGTTGCGCTGCTGGGTTTGGTGGTGGCGTGCACTTCACCGCACCGCGCCGCAACTGCACCGCACAGGGGGGCGTGCCGCCAGGCTATGAGCCGTCCTGCTCCGTAGTGTCCTGCTGGCTCACCACCTTCTCGCCGCCGTTCATGGTGGGAGTCCCTGAGTCTTTCCGCGAGCGCTGTTTCTCCTCGATCTCGTGCAGCGACGGCTCTTTGTACATGCAAACTGCCGGAAGGGAAGAGAGGAGAGTTGGGGTGGAAACGAGGCAGGAAAAAAGGGGGGGTGGGGACAGACAGAAGGAGGAACGAGAGAGAGAGAAAAAAACAACAAAAACAAAACAAAGGGAAGAAACAGAAGGTGAGATATAAATTTAGCACAAAAGTACTGTGATGACAACTGCAGAGAACATTGGACAACCTTCATGAAAGAATAGTAAAACACAAAGCACTTGTTTCATATACGTCAATGCCTGGAAACAAAGTATTAAGATCTTATCTCTCTAAGTCTGAGAACCCTCTCTGTTGGTAGTCTGACATATGCCAATATTTATTATGATTGTGTGCCTACTGCACCTCACAACTCTGTTGGATACCTGTCTAATTGTCTCAATGACAGATGCCTTGGGCTAGCTGCCTCCGTTTCAACATGGTCAGGCCTACCGTTATTATATGACCGGACATTTTAACACTCATCCGGGGAAGAGGAGGGTATTCAATTTCACTTTTTACAGTTGCACTTTTTTTACGACTTTGAACAAGTGCCTTTGAGGTATACGTTACCTAGGAGAGCTATATATATATTCTGATGGCCATCATGAAAATCATGCCTGAAAATAGAAAGACTTTGAACATTTCAGTTGGCCCTATAATGGCCAATATATAAAGCTTTGCTAAAAGGGTGGGTTGTCCATATTTAAGACCGCATTCACCACCTCCTGTTGGTTAGTGTGCCTCCTCGTTCTGCAGTGAGGACAGGGTGGTATCTAATACAATGGCTAACTAACAATGGCTCTCAGACAGAAACGGTGCCTGACATCTACGCATTCGTTATATCAGAACAGGAGAACATATTTTGGTACGATACCCTTGGTTAATGGTGTATGCATCGGAGAAAATTGACATTGATCCCAATCGTAAACATCACAGTTAAATTGTGAACATCTGGACATCTTTGGGGGCCTAAATGCATTTCAACTTTCAACCAAAAGGTAAAATCTATCTATCACCCAGCCAGAACTGGAAAGGCCTTTTGGGTTAAGGCTGAAAGATCTTCAAGCACCAAGAAGAAGTCTTGTTGACAGTATTGCCACTATGACCTGTACAGCTACAGTAGGCTGTGTATACTATACACTGTAAAACCTTATAAGTTGAGTTTACTTACAAAAACCCAGAAAAGTGGTTGCCCTAGAAAAACTAAGTAATTATGAATGATTAAACTTACAATCTTTTGTGACCTCAACTGTTGTATATACTCATTATATGTAAAAGTTTAAGTTAAATGTACTTAAGTCCAAATTGATTAAACCTACCATCTTCCACAGTAGTAACTGTTATCTATAGTTATTGTATGCAAAATTCCCAGTTTAATGTACTAAATTCCCAGTCGATTAAACTTACCGTTAGTTACTGTCACCCTACCCACACTACCATGATCCCGCCCTTCCATTCATCACCACAAAAGAGGTAGCTACCATGTTATTGTGGCACCTCCCATTCCTCACCATGACTGAGACAACTGTGGCATGGAACCAGTCCATCACACTGCTCTCTTGTATTAATAGATCAAACTATCCATAACCACTGAGAAATTCAAGTTTCTGCAGTATGTGCAATATTATTACCATTTAATTATTGTAATCTCCTGGATGATAGTACATTAACCAGTGTGCATAGAATACTCTAGTTGAGCATAATTAGACAATCCTGAAATGTCAAGTAAGCAACACACCAAAAAGGATACCTGCTACCACAATACTCACTACCAACTAAATACCTAGCCAGCCAACAAACCAGTCCACCAGCCAACCAAAAGAGTCAGTTGTCAGCTGGCCAGCCAAAGAGCCGGCTAACCAACTAACACTCAGTTAGTCAGCCAACTAACCAACAAACAAGTCAGTTGTATGGCTAGCCAGCTAACAAACCAGCCATACAGTCAACCAAAAGAGTCAGTTAGCCAGCCAACCAGCTGGCCAACAAACAGTCAGTTGGTCGGTCAGTTAGCTCACTAACCAACAAGCCGGACAGAGAGCCAGCGAACCAGTCATTTAGGCAAGCAACTCAAGCATTGTGACAGTCTGAGTTTTTATAGAGGTGAAAGTTAACCATGTGACCAGAGTAATCAGGCATGTGGCAGCTGCAGGTAGTAATTCAATGAACTTGTAACAGTCCTATGTACTCAAGTGAGGGCAGGTACTAATTGACAGGTTGATTGGGCACTACCATTGTTCCTGGTTGATGGTAGGCAATGTCAATTATGTCATGCAGCATTTGACTTTCAATTGTGCAATGGCACTTCACAAGATAGCCTAATTTTACTAGGTGGCAATATTCTGATTTAGAATTGGATGCTGCAGCGTGGCCATATTGTCAGTTGAAATTTGAAACGATCTGTTAACATGAAACACACTGCAGGAATACATTCAACTGCCCACATCTGGGTAGAGGCCAGTTGGTGCAGCCTGAAGAAAAAGAGGCGGGGTCATAACCAAAACTTGTGAATTTAATCCATTCAACTAAAACATATTCATCTGAACAACTATTTCCTCAAATAAGTTGTCAATACTCAGTATTCTTCAGAAATGCCATCAAACTTCTATTTTTTAGTGCATTTTAATTAGTCTTGGTAAGTACATTTGATGTCTGGGTTTACAGTGTAGAGTTCACAGATACTCCTACTGTGTGTGTATGTCATTTGTGTCAACCACAAGCAGGTCTGTATGCTGGACCAAAAAGAAAAAACCAGAAACAAAGTCCATCATACTTGTGTACTCCAGTGTACCACAAATACATTTCAATCATTCATGACGTTTCAGATATGCACTCTTCATCAGACATCAGACATGAATGATTCAAAACTTTTTTGTAGGACCACAGTGTTGTGGTAGACTTTGTTGTTCTCGTTTTTTTTTTCTTTTTCAATTTCATGGAAGAAAAATTCCAACAGCCATCACTGTGTTCAGGACTTTGTTTCTGTTATTTGACCAAGGCTATGCGCATCTAGGGTACAATTTTGTTTTGACAAATAGACATACACTGTAAAACATTCCAAGCCAGTTAAACGTGAAAAGGTAAGTTGCCCTGCTGCCTTAAGTTTGTAAGCTAACTCAACTCGAGGCTTCACTCAACTCAAGGCTTTCTTAAGTTGAGAGTCAACGTACAAAGTGCGCGCTTGTGTGTGTGTGTGTGTGTTTGTGTGTGTGTGTGTGTGTGTGTGTGTG
>NC_085864.1:31016282-31018782 GCF_034702125.1 Engraulis encrasicolus | reverse complement strand
TTCACATCACACCGCTCATGCAGGAAATTCAGTTTGATGTCTTGTTTAACTTTGCAGTGCTATATGCATAGCAATGATGCTTTAGGAGACATCAGTAGCCGAGCGAGTCAGCAAGCGAGGGGCCGGGGGCGGAAGGGGCAATCGCCCCGGGCCCACTGGCCCAGCTTTGCGGAGGGGCCTACTCTACAGGTTAGGCGGGCGAGGCAGTTGGCCCTGGGTGTGGGTCCTATAGCGGGAGAAATTGCCCCCCCTAATGATAATCATGAGTCAGCGTCTCCGAGACACTAATGTCTAAGGCGCCCGACCCTGAAAGAGGGTACGAGACACTCCCCCTGGGCCCGGGACAAATATGCCTGAAAAGGCCCCAAACCCAGTCAATACAATGTAATGAGGATCCAATTCTGAGGCCCCTCTCTACCTGGGCCCGGGACAAGTGTCCCCTTTTGTCTTCCCCTGTAGGCTTCCCTGTCAGGAGACACTAATGTCTAAGGCGGCCGGCCCTGGAAGAGGGTACGAGGCACCCCCCCTGGGAGATAACAGAAGCAGCAGCAGCAGCCGCAACACTGTGTATTTATTTGATGCATTTTATGGCCTCGCCTTCCGAGCTACTTTGCGGTGAAGGGAGAACGCACCGATCAGCACCTACTGTAAGTGCACTCACCACACAGCACACACACCTGAGTGATGCACTGCTCACTTGTCAAGCCCCAGACTATAACATGAAATGTAGGTACTGTATGGCCAAGCATCACCAGAGTTGTATGATGCAGAAGAACAGGTAGAAATACTCCTATAGATGTAATTGCAAGGCCAGTGATGTATTACATGGTTTCAACTTTATAATAATAATAATAATAATAATAATAATAATAATAATAATAATAATAATAATAATAATAATAATAATAATAATAATAATAAACTTTATTCACAGACTCAAGGTCCAGATACAATACAATACATTATAAAAGACATACAAAATATTAAAAAAAAAATACCAACACCTAGGGCTGCAAATGTAATTATCATACTGCAGTGTTGTAATAACATCTGTCAGAGTACCTCTACTTCTACTTTATATAACTCTGGGCATCCCACTACTGTATTGGCCTTCATATATTTGGCCCGTGTAGTCGTGTTATCACTGCGCTAAGCCTTCACCAACGCTTCACAGCACAAATTACTCTAGATGTAATGTATGTGTACTGTCTATGTCTAATGTTCTATGTCCACACCTAAAGTCTATGTCTATGTCTGCATGGAAAAGTCAGAAACATAATCTCAATTCTTTGTATGACCAGTGTATGTAAAGAAATTGCAAATAAAACCGACTTGACTTGATTACAACAGTAGAAAACTTGATGCACCAATTGACCGTTGTGACTGAACGGCAAGGACACAAGGAATACTAAAAAAAGTAAGACATGCAGTGAAATGTACAGTGCATACAGCAGATGTGTGTGAAGGTTTGCGTGTGGGTTGTGCGTGTGGGTTGAGGGTAAAGTGGACAGGACAGACTCCATGGCACGGCTACATGAAATACTACATAGTCTGGCAACATACCATTGGAAAAGCTGTTAAAATAACGGTGGGTGTTGAAACTGCTTAATTGCATGTACGTACCTAAAGGGCCAGTGCAGCCATGTTGTCACTGTGCTAAACCATAAAACTCAATGCAAAGATAAGAGAATTGTGATTGGATGACAGGACCCATGGCACGGCCTACGGTGCAGTGCTAGACCAACCCTCCAGGCAAAAATATTTTCAGGCACTATGGTTCATCTAGTGTACTACTAAAACGCACAGCAGTCATGCACCAGAAAACTCTCCCCTCACCGGCTTGAGGTGCAGGGGGAGATTGCGGTGACATAAATAAGCCAAGAATGGATTAGCGGCCGACGAGGTGTCCCGATATCAAGGGAAATAATGGACGAGGCGGAGCGTTCTAACAGCCCGACGGCGCAGCCGAACGTTAGAAAAGAAGCAACATAGACGCCCGCACGCCCGCATGACATCATACAGTAGATGTCCTGCTACTGGGGAATAAAGGACACCTGCTCAGCCAATCAGAAGACGTTCCGTCTGCTCACCGGGTGATAAAGAACCATATCTGACAAACGTCCAGCACTACAGTACATAGCAAAAACACTGCCTGGGGTGTGGAGCAACCACACAGTACATTACCGTGTTAATTCAACACTTACAAAAGAAGTACATTGACCAAAGATGAGTCAAGGTCCAATCCAACTAGACAGTGAGAAACTAACTGTAAACAATGACCTCTAATATACCCCTTGCCCAGAGCTTTGAACCTGCAACCCTCTGAGCTTATGACCGTCTCCCTAACCATTAGACCACGGCTGCCCACAAGCCTTTGGAGAGAGAGTAGGACCAAAATGTCCGACTCTTTGAGTGCAGAATAAACGCTGCAGATTTACTGTGCGTGTCTGACACACAGAGAGAGGCAGCAGCCAAAGACTTAGACTAAGTCTTCACCAAC
>NC_085864.1:31003782-31011282 GCF_034702125.1 Engraulis encrasicolus | reverse complement strand
TGTGTGTGTGTGTGTGTGTGTTGGGGGGCGCTTTCAGATTACTTTTCCCTGGGCTGCGCCACAGCTTTCAGCGGCCCTGAGTCTAATAGCAGGTCCTTCCCCAGTGCTGAGGCAGGGACATGAGGAGACTGCATAATAGATGCTAGGGCCAGGTTAGCAGTGGGTGGATGACTAATAGGCAGGGCTGGACTGGGGAGGAAACAGGCCCGGGCATAGGGCCCCTCATAATTAGCGGCACAGAACTGACTCACCGGGGTGGGCCCCCGCACCCTCGTGGGCCCCTATTTTCAGGAAAGTAAAATAAAAATCTGAAAATAGAGGCCCACGAGGGTGTGGGGCCCACCGGGAAATGCCCGCTACGGCAGGGGGCCAGCCCAGCCCTGCTAATAGGCCTACATATGTTCTCCTGAAGGCTGGTCTGGTGGGTGTACGGCAGTGTTTCCCAACCAGGGGTACGTGTACCACTAGGGGTACGCAAGCACACTGCAGGGGGTACTTGGAAAAATGTAATTTCAACAAATGTATGTAGCTTAGTTTCATAACAGAACTTGACTCGGGGGTACTCATGACACAATGAAAATGGTTAGGGGGTACACAAAACAAAAAAGGTTGGGAAACACTGGTGTACGGTACGGTACAGTGAGTGGTGACATTGTGGAAGTGGAAGAGGAAGCAGGCTATTAATGTAAGGCGTATGCTTTTACGCAATATTACTATACATTAACATACCGTGGCATGTTGGGGTAGCCTAGCCAGTACACAAACACACACATCATTCATAAACATCCACATACCGTATGGAGATGTGTACAAAAGAAATATGAAATGCTTTTATGCAATATTGCTATACATTAGCATACAGTGTTGGGGTACCCACGGAAAATTCAATACACAAACACATACATCATTCACAAGCATGCACATCTGGAAGGTGTACAGTATGCACACATTATTGTAATTGCATACACACACACGCACACACACACACACACACACACACACACACACACACACACACACACACACACACACACACACACACACACACACACACACACACACACACATATTCTCTCTCTCTCTCTCTCTCTCTCTCTCTCTCTCTCTCTCTCTCTCTCTCTCTCTCTCTCTCTCTCTCTCTCTCTCTCTCTCCCTCTCTCTCTCTCCACAGAGACCCCACATACAGCACCAGCAAAAATAATAACACCAGATTAATGGAGATTTTATCTTTTGGCCCTCACACACACACACACACACACACACACACACACACACACACACACACACACACACACACACACACACACACACACACACACACACACACACACACACAAACACACACACACACACACACACACACACACACACACACACACACACACACACACACACACACACACACACACACACACACACACACACACACAGCACTCTGATTTATACAGACCATTTCAGGACTCCATTATTCTCAAACACATAGCCTGGTTATGAGAGAGAGAGAGAGAGAGAGAGAGAGAGAGAGAGAGAGAGAGAGAGAGAGAGAGAGAGAGAGAGAGAGAGAGAGAGAGAGAGAGACAGAAAGAGAGACAGGGGGGGGGGGGGGCATTGGTATCCTGCTGATTGTAAGTGGAGTTTTCTTATAAAGAAAGGGAAAGAAAATGGAGAAATTGACCATCGAAATGTGTGGGGGAATTGGTAATGCTAAAATTGCTATCTTCTTTTTAGAGTATGTGTCTGTCAAAAGCTAGACAAGTTTCAACCACATTGTACCAAACCTACAGTAGATAAGTACCAATCATGTATATATTTCACAACATCATTATAAAATCAAGCTTTGTACAGAAACAGCAAGCATTTCTAGCCATTGCAAGATTTTTTATTTTTGTTGCTGAGTCATGTATTTCCTTTGTCCATGAGTTATTGGAGGGCGCACATTCATACCTCACCTCCATTGATTTAGGTGAAGAGTCGGGTCTTATGAAGCAGAAAAGGACGCCTGAAGGCATTCCCAATACGGTCACCGCCAAGCAAAGAGACGTCTGTAAGAAGACTTTGAATCTCCACAGTATAGCCAGAGAGAATAGAGAGAGAGAGGTTCCATTGGCCCATTGTTTCCGGGTTCTATTATTGCAAGGGGGAAGGGGTAGCCTGGTGAACCAGCGCCACCCGCTGGACGGCAAAATGTTTTGTCTACGGGTGGGTCTGGCCTCGCATAATGATTGAATGAAGCCAGAATGCCATGAATCTGGCAAACCAATTACAACGCAAATATGTGTTTTGAATCAAAGCGGGCAGGGTTTTGAGGGAAGGTTGTTCTCATCAACAATCTTCGGATGTATTATGCATCGAGGCCAGACTAAATTAGACATCCACATTTAGTCTGGTTTATCAGGCTAGGGAAGGGGGGAAATCCCCCTTTAGGCAGACCTAGGCAGACCGAAGGACCGTTCTATTCAATGCTAGGAGTATTATGACACGCTCCTTCAGGCAGACCGGAACCTGGTCATGTTAGGTGCCCATAGCAACCTATTACATTGGCATATCTCTATATACTTAAAGAATCTCTGGTATAGCTGGCCGTGAGCGTGGAAACAGCTGAGCCAGGTGTTTTCTTGAGACATGCATACTGTATGGGGGAGGAGGACGAGGTCGAGGTTCAAAAGGTTCAGAGGTTAGAATCACTGAGCAGCAACAGCTAGTCTATTCCCTGACAAATAGTGGAGCGGATCGATCTGCGAGTGTGCCAAAGAAAAGCCTCAGGGTTCTACCATGTCACCGTCACTGTCACGCTGGTGAAGCATTGGCTTCATACTACAGGTGTGTGCTATGAGACGATCACAGGGCTCTAAATTCAGACCAGCCAACCAGCCAATACTGGTTAAATTTTAATTTGGCGGGTAGAAAAGACAGCCTTATTAGCCACTTTGACACATTAGTGAGTGTGTGTTTGGCTAGTAAGATTAACATTTAGGCTACTAGCAATTTTGGCTGGCGGTGAAAAAATGTAATCTACGGCACTGAACGCACATGCATACACACACGCACATATGCAAGAAAGCCCTCACACACACACACACACACACACACACACACACACACACACACACACACACACACACACACACACACACACACACACACACACACACACACACACACACACACACACACACACACACACACACACACACACACACACACACGCCCAACAGATTAGAATCAAACCATTTCTGATTGCTGTAACTTGTTGCACTCCACAGTCCACAGCTTCAATGAAACACTGTGCTGTAAAGAGTTCATCCATTATATGCCACCTAACGTGTCTTGAAATTGGGGTTTTGGGAACCTTTACACTACCAAATGGACTGAAATTATACTCTCTCACACTCAGCAGAGTACCTAAAGCATTTTACAACTCAACTTCATCCAATCACACCCACAGATGGTTACAGAGTGCCAGCAATGTGGGATTCAGAGTTTTTGATGGAGTAGGTCTACCACTATAGTTGACGATATGCTCTGACTGCCATGTAGCCTCTTTGTGCACATGGACACCCCGGTGGGCCTGTTCACTCTTTGCAGAAATGACTTCACTACATCATAACAACATCGCTATGACACTGCAGAGAACTTAAAGTGACTCATTAAGACTTGGACATTTCAATTTTGGGTACAATTTGGCTATAACATAGTCTCTGTCTGCCATTTCAAGGAGATTGGTTCTGTGGTTAGGCAGTCAAACTGCATTTTCATCACAGACGCAGGTGGGTTAACTTCCATCCCTCTTTGCTACAGTTGCTCAGTCGGAAAGGCTTCAACGGTTTTGGTGTGAAATATTGTTATTGCTGACAGAACCAGGCTGACGGTGCCCACACCAAATCTCAAAATGACTGAAGTGCTAACACCAAATCCAACATGTTTGAGAATAAGAAGGATAGTTCCAAACCAAACCGTGATGACAATGTCAGCCGGTCCATTTAGATGACACACAGTCTCATGCAATGGAATTTAGCAACGTGGTATGGACGCAGGTCATTGACTCTTAAGCACTTTCCTAGTCTCCCTGGGAAATGGCACCAGCACCATGCTGACCAACCTGAAAACAGCAGCTTCAGTGATAATAACATTAGTCGTGTTTACATGTGCATTTCTTCGTTTCAACTGAATAAATATAATTGGCATTAAAACAAATTAAGGGAAAAGTTTACATGAGCAGTTCCCTTGTGTAATCGGTTTATATCAATGGTCTACTCTAAACCACTACTGTAATCTTTATAAAAAAAATGTCGAACCTGCAACCCCTAGATTGAAGAACCTACTCTTTAACCACTAGGCCACGGCTGCACTTTAATTGGATTAAAGTGCACATGTAAGCGTGGCTAGTGTGAAGTTTAGTAGCCTATCTGAATGTGAACCAGTGTAGGGTATCTATTCCATCTTGCTAAAGGACTCTCTGACCCAGTCAGGTCGAGCTGGAGTCCCTCTCTGAATGCTAGTTACCTTATCACAGCTTCCTAGCTGACCAGTTCCTTGGCGATAATAGCTAGGGGGAGGCGACCAACTCTGTCACATGAAGTGGAATGTCCTCTGCCGAACCATTATATCCATGGAACCATTCACCCGAAAGACCGTTATTCTTCCTTATCGTTAGCTCCCGTTTGCGTCTGAGAAATATTTTCTACTGCGTTTCCTTCATATTTAAGATGAATGTATAGTAGGTGGGTTTTAAAAAAACGTTGTATAACATCTGTTTGGTGGAGCATAGAATTCGCAAGTGCAATGATAGAACAGCACTTCCACTTTTCTACCGGGATGTACTTTCTAGAAAGTCTATGCCCACCTCATTATACAGAAATAAATGGAGTTCTATTCTCAAGGGAGATTAGGGATACTAGTAGGAACATTGTTAAAAAAATTTTAGCCTAGACCATATTTGTAATGCTGTGAGAAAAATAAAATGTGACATCGTGTAAATAAGCTTGCTCCCAAGTAAATGTTTGCGGGCCAAAGCAACAATTTCTTATCACTAGATTAACTCAACAACAGAACGTGTTGTACCACACTAGAAAATAATTGATTTCTTGTTATTTTCCCATATTAAATATCTGTTCTGAATAAGAAGCATAGCAGTACACTATTCCCTTATGGCCTGAAAATGTAAACATCTACACAGTAAATTCTGCAGTGCTCATTTAACACTTAGAGAGTTCATTTGAGTCCATTTGGACTTAAATGAACTCTGTAAGTGTTGAATTAACACCACAACATTTACTGTGTACAAATTCTGCCTCTTAAAAACTTGTGAAGCCGATGAGCAAGGAAGCAAAACATCGGGCTGAATCATCTTCACACAGCATCAGAGAGCTCACACGAGCCAATTAACACCTGCAGTCTTTCCAGTGTGGTAATTAACGCCATGACACCTACATGGGCAGAGCATTACAGGGCCTGTGAACAAGGGGATAAAGTGTCTGCTCATGTACGCCTCAAAAACAGTCAAATGTTTAGCAGCACAGCACATAGTCTGTGTATGGCTGAGGCTGGGCTGGGTGGTGATGCTTCATGTTTAGGAGATTAGCACCGACTAGGGCTGCACGTCATATCAGAAAAAAATAGATATGTGATAACAGCATGCAATACCTCGATAACGATATTTAAATGATATTTAGAAATAGCCGAGTGTCTTTCTTGTCACTACTTTGTCGGCCTGTGAGGCAGGCGTGGCTTTGGTCATGGCGGGCTTCTTGCACATTTGCTGATATTCAGCTAGTGATCGGACAGCACAGAAATGTTTTACTTGTTGACGATAATTAAGTCATTTTCGCAAAACGCATAACGCCACTCGCCACATTTCGATACATTTTCGATATATTGCGCAAGCTGCGCGTAATGTAAAATAAAGGTACCCTGAGGTACAGGGGCGTAGCAGCAAATTGTGGACCCTATGTACAATCCACTCCAGTGACCCCGCCACCCCCCCCAATCCATACATCTACATAAATCAGACACTCCATGGGCCCCCTATATAGATGGGGCCCTGGTAACTCAGTCACACTTTAGGCCCTTGTACGACACCCCTGCGGAGTGTAGCCGAATGCTAAACCATGAGCATTTGGAGAAACTGAAGGGCCACATACCACTTGCATTTTTTTCCAGGCTCCTCATCCCCTTGAAACAACACTAATACCGTCCCCAGGGGGATCCTTGGCAGAGCTCAGCCCCCAGAGTTTTCTCAACTCCAACTATATATTTTTTTAATATATTTTTCTCTTGGAAGCCCTTGGATAAAACTCCCTAAAAAATCTTCTGTTCTCTTTCTCCTGCCAAAACAACACTACGTACAGAACTCACTGATGAAGATGTTTACGGTTTGTTCTGTGCAAGACATAAGGTATTTAAGTAAGCCCCCTTTTTCTGCAGTGACGCAGTATGCTGCTGATGATGAGAGGAATAGCCCTTGACAACACTCGTCCGCCAGAGAGTTGGAGCTGCAGCAACGGCTGATTTGAAGATTATTTTTTGATGATTATTTCATGATTTTTGTAGCAGAGAAATAGAACATGCAGCCCAGCCCACCCAGGGCTTTCCACACAGACTGCAACACCAAAAGATGCCAAGCTCACTGGAAGCACATTCAAAAGCACACACACTCCGTCATCATAATGTGGGCGATCTGGTGGTAGATCATAAAACCTTGCTATCTAGGCCAGTGACGCCCAACGTGTGGGCCGGGACCCAGTGGTGGGCCACAAAGGCATTGCAAGTGGGCCGTGAAATCATTTTCTAAAAATCTAAATGTGTGTGTGTGTGTGTGTGTGTGTGTGTGTGTGTGTGTGTGTGTGTGTGTGTGTGTGTGTGTGTGTGTGTGTGTGTGTGTGTGTGTGTGTGTGTGTGTGTGTGTGTGTGTGTGTGTGTGTGTGTGTAAATACGTTCTCTCCTGAATTAAATGCACTGATGAGTGTGTCCTTCCAAGCAGAGGGATAGCCTGAACGCTGCAACCCCCTATCAGATGTTGACTATTTATTTTAGTTGTACTGATTATTAGGTCAGAGGCGAACATTTGTGAGACTTTCAAGTGGGCCTCATGTAGGAAAAAGTTCTAGGCCAGGCCTACTCAATTGGCAGCCCAAGGGCCACGTGTGGGCCAGACATGACCCACATTTGGCCCCCAGCTGTAGCAATATACTACATTGCGGTTTTGATACTGCAGTACAACACATACTTTTCTTGTGAATCTCTCCCTTGTCTTGTACACTGAACATTCAATGTGGTTAGGTTTTAAGTTAGAGGAATATGTTTAATTTCTTTGTACGACTATTGAAGTGTCATTACCAAGTTAGTGATGACAGAAAATGTGTGGCCCGACTTAATTTCTTCATTTTGAAATGTGGCCCCAATGAAATTCTAATTGAATGCCCCTGTTCTAGGCTAAGCAACACACTGGGCGTTAACCTACATACTGTACGTGCGGCTAGTCTGGGTGTGCCAACTGGGTCT